>NC_142011.1:207845662-208038162 GCF_049901735.1 Notechis scutatus
GTGAAGAGGAATATGAAAGAAATATGAAAAAAATATGTAAATATTATAAGTGTTCCTAAGGAAGTATGATATCCCATTGAAAAGAAATGTTAAAGATGTTAAAGATTATAACTAATATTAATGATAGAGCTGAATTGGAATAGAATAAGTATTTAATTTATTATTGTTTTATATATATATATATATATATATATATATATATATGTATGTATGTATGTATATGTGTGTGTGTGTGTGTGTGTGTGTGTGTGTGTGTGTATGTATGTATGTATGTATGTATGTATGTATGGTGTTCGGCTTGGTTCGGGTATTTTCCCACATCATTGTAGTTCTTTTAAAGTTGTAGCAACGTTTCAGCAGAATCTCATCTGCCATCATCAGGCTTCTGTATTGTGTCCGTCTGTGGGTCAGACTTTTACAGTGGTTTCAGATTTAAATTTGGGGCAGCCTATTGCTGTGCCAGAATGGTTTTTTCTTCATCCTGATTGGTTGGGAGTCTTGGTCTGTGTTTATTGGTCTCGGAGTTTGCTGTGTTCTGCTTGATGGGTGTCTCTGATATCTTCTGTCTGTTTTTGGCTCTTTTTGTATCTTGATTGGCTGGCAGCATTGTGTTACTTTAATGGAGGCCTTTAGTGCAGCTTGGCTTCGGGTAAATGGACGGCTATCATTAGTTAGGAAGCTGGGTTTCATCTGGGTGCCTGGTTGGGATGTGTTTGAGCTGGAGGTATCAGGGGGATCTGTTTGTGCCCAGGTGTTTGCCTGGCTTGTGGTGTGGAGATTTTTTTGTTTGTGAGTGCAGGCTTCCAAATGATTGACAGCCTGGTGGAATCATCTCTTCTATTCATGCTTTCTGGTCTTTTTTCAATCTCTATGGCTTCTCTGATGATTCTGTGGCTAGGGTTTTCTATAGTGGCTAGGGTTTTGGTGCCATTGAAGTTGATGCTATGACCTGTGGCTTTTTTGTGTTCATCCAGGCGGGTGCTTATTCTTCTATTGGTCTGTCCAATGTATGTGGCCGGGCATAATGCACAGGGGACTTCGTATATGCCTTGGTTTTCCAGGTCAATTTTGTCTTTGGGGTTTCTGAGGATGGCTGCTATTTTTCTGTCTGTTTTGAAGGCAGTCTTGATGTGGTGTCTGTATAGTATCTTACTAATTTTGTCTGTAGTGCCTCTAATTTTGTCTGTAGGGCAGGACAGCTGTTCCATGGGTCTGTTCATCTTCTGGGTCTCTATTATGTCTCAGTGTGTTTTTGTGGATCAAGTTGGTGATTTTGCTTTTGTGGAAGCCGTTGGCTGTCAATATTTTAGTCAGGGTGCATAGTTCAGTCTTAATGTGTGTCTTGTCTGCCAGGTGTTTGGTTCTAGTAATTAGTGTTTTAGCCACGGAGTTTATCTGTGCTGGGTGGTGGTGGGATTGGGCATTGAGGTAGCGGTTGGTGTGTGTTTTCTTCTGGTATATGGTGTGTCCTAGTGTGCCATCTGTTTTTTTGTAGATTAGTACATCTAGGAATGGTAGTTGTTTGTTTGTTTCTGTTTCCATGGTGAACTTGATTTTGGGGTGTGCGCTGTTTAGGTGTGTTAGGAAATTGTTTAGGTTTTCTTGTCGATGGGGCCAAATCACGAATGTGTCATCGATGTATCTTAACCATAGTTTGGGTTTGAGGATGGCATTGGCCAGGGCTCTGGATTCGAATTCTTCCATGAACAGGTTTGCAATGACAGGTGACAGTGGTGATCCCATGGGAGCTCCTTCTATTTGTTTGTATCTTTGTCCTTTGTATATGAAATATGTATTGGTTAAGCAGTGTTCTGTTAGTTCCATGAGGTGTTTAGCTGGTTGGTATTTATTTCTGATGATTTCAAGGGTCTCTTTTATCGGGACTTGAGTGAATAGTGAAACCACGTCAAAACTTACAAGCAGATCTTCTTGGTCCACGTGTAGATCTTTGATCATTTCCAAGAAGTGGTATGAGTTTTTTACATGAGAAGCTGCTGTTTCAGCATGGGGCTGTAGCTCTTTTGCTAGGTGTTTAGCTAGGTTTTGTAGTGGTGCTCCTCTGGAGCTGACTATGGGTCTGAGAGGTATGCCTTCTTTGTGTATTTTTGGGAGGCCCCAAACTATACAGCCCCAAACTTCCTCACTAGTCCAACACATGGAAGCCACAGGTCATAGCATCAACTTCAATGGCACCAAAACCCTAGCCACTATAGAAAACCCTAGCCACAGAATCATCAGAGAAGCCATAGAGATTGAAAAAAGACCAGAAAGCATGAATAGAAGAGATGATTCCACCAGGCTGTCAATCATTTGGAAGCCTGCACTCACAAACAAAAAAATCTCCACACCACAAGCCAGGCAAACACCTGGGCACAAACAGATCCCCCCTGATACCTCCAGCTCAAACACATCTCAACCAGGCACCCAGATGAAACCCAGCTTCCTAACTAATGATAGCCGTCCATTTACCCGAAGCCAAGCTGCACGAAAGGCCTCCAATAAAGTAACACAATGCTGCCAGCCAATCAAGATATGAAAAGAGCCAAAAAACAGACAGAAGATATTAGAGACACCAATCAAGCAGAACACAGCAAACTCCGAGACCAATAAACACAGACCAAGACTCCCAACCAATCAGGATGAAGAAAAAACCATTCTGGCACAGCAATAGGCTGCCCCAAATTTAAATCTGAAACCACTGTAAAAGTCTGACTCACAGACGGACACAATACAGAAGCCTGATGATGGCAGATGAGATTCTGCTGAAACGTTGCTACAACTTTAAAAGCACCACTACTATGACGTGGGAAAATACCCGAACAAAGCTGAAGGATATATATATATATATATATATATATATATATATATATATATATATATATATATATATATATATATATATATATATATATACATTTTCTCTTTAAGAATTTAGTGTGGAAAACTTCCGGTTTGTCGGCTTCGCGAGCGGCAGGGATTCGCGAAGCTGTGAGATCCCTGCTGCGCTAGCCACTTTTGGGGCTCCGATCCGGATGGATGCGGAGCTAGGCTGCCCTGCAGGGGCAGCTGAAGGTAGGGGATCCGGAGAGGGGTTTGGGGTGTTGCAGACCCCCCCGGCCGGCAGAACCCCCTTTTCCCAAGACGGTGCAGCGGCGGTCCGTAATGGCCGCCACAAAGAAGCTGGCAGCCGGGTAAGAATGCGCAGGAGGAAGTGGAGAAAGTTTTCGAAAGGAGAAAGTTTTTCTTGGTTCCTAGGACTCTAAGACATATTTAACAAAATTCCTGAAAAGTATGACTTTCTGAATGATACCTTCTAGAAGAGGAAAAAAGCGGCAGTTTGATGGTGCTGAAAGGAAAGCTTACCCTCTTTTCCTACGGAATAAATAAGTGAATATTAAGAAACCTATTTTTTTTAGGTGAAAACTGGCTTTAAGCGATGAGTAGGAAGAGAGAGGACTAAAAAAAAAAATATTTGTATGCTAAGACTTTGTTGGAGGAGATGCCTTAAGGATTTGAAGACTAAAATATATTGCAATAAGATTTTAAGAAACAGATTTGGACTTTCTTTTTCTCTGATTGATACTACCCTAGGAGGAGAAAGTGAGAACTCTGCCTTGGTTTGGACTGATTGATAACTTTGGGACTGTTTTATTTTTTCTTTGGAATATTCTGGTTGTTGTAAGAAGAAAGAAGGGGAAAAGAAAAGAAAAGATTTATAATGGCTCTTTCTATTGAGGAACTGAGAAAAGATTATGAACAAGCAAAAAAAAATGGTAAAGCTGGTTTGAAAGAAGTCTTCCTTTTTTTAGAAATGGCGCTTATTAACTATCAACAAACATTACAACAGATGAAGACAGCAGAAGAAGAAGGAGAGGAAGCCATTTTTAATAAATCTCAGAACTCGACCAAGAAAGAAGGAAGAGGGAAAGGAAGAGAAATAAAGGACTTAAGATTTAAAAAAACACTTAAGAAAGGAAAAATAAGGTGCAAAATCAATATAATGATAGTAAACAAAAGGGAAAAGGAATACGACAGAGAAGGGAAGCCAGTAAGGCAGAGGCTAGAAGAAGGGGGAGTAGAAAGGTTTGTTGGGAGAAGAAAGAAAGGGAAAAGGTGGAGAAAAGCTACAAAGTTTTGAAATTAAATGGGAAAAAAGGAATCTTTTTTAGGGATAAAGGATAAAGTATAATTTCTTCAAAGAGATTTTGCAAGGTACAGAAGATGATATTGTAGTATTGTATTAGAAATAGAAAACTTAAATGGTTTAAGAGTTGATAAGAGATTAAAATGTTGAAATGTTTAATAATGATTGGTTTTAAAATTTAATAATATGAGGGGAGGTTTAGAATATTGAGTTTTAATTAAAGAGTTTAATAAGATTATGGTATTGATGTTATTATAAAATTTCTATTATAGTATTTGTTTTTAATATTTAGATCTATTGTTTAACTATGTATTTAATTATTCTGGATGTACTATTCAGATAGAATGTACCAAGCAAAATCGGATTGGGTATTGGGCGTTATTTTAAAGGTTAATTTGATTAATTTAGTGGGGAGATAGAAAGGCATCATACTCTGATTAGTGATTTCAGGAGAAATTTCTTTTTTTTTTATAAGGAATGAGACAAAGGGACAATATAGAATGGACAAAAGATACAAATATAATGACTCAAATTAAGATGATTAATTAAGATAGAATTAAGAAGAGTGAAATATGTGGAGAAGTTAATATAGAAGACTTAGAATGGTAAATAAAATAAGTAATGATATGTAAGATGAGCATGAATATAATTGAAGTCCATGAAGAGAGAGTTACCTGGGTCCAAGTTACTTTCCAAAAAGATTTTTTTTATGTTTTGTGTGTTGTGTGTATATGTTTTTTTTGGGGGGGGGGAGAGAATTAATAAAACCTTGTAGAAATATAGAATGAGAATAATGGTAACTAAGTCAGAAAGAAATAGATGAAATAATAATAATAAAATTGAATAAGAGTAAAGAGAAATAAAGAGAAATTGGATAAGAGGTTTTTGTATATTTATATGGAAATGGTTTAAAACAGAATTATAGTTTATCTGACTTGTTAAATTTATAATGGAAAAAGGTCTAAACATGTAATGGATAATGATGACTTGTGTGTTTTGAAAATTAATAAAACTTGTTTTAAAAAAAAAAGAATTTAGTGTGTACATTTTAAGAATGTACTAAGCAGAATTTGACTGGAAGTTATGTGTTATATTGAATGTTATAATTGTAAAGGCATAAATTGAAGTTTAACTAAGAGTTAAATGGACAAAAATTAAAAGAGGCAAAGGTGTCATACTCCAATCAGTAACTACAGGGGAAAATCTTGTTTAATGAGAAAAGAAATATGAAATTGAAACAGGACAGACAAAAGTATAAATATAATGATTAGAAAGATATTGAAACTTAGAAAAAGATATATAATTGAATTTAGAAAGGAATGAGACAATTAAAAGCAAGGTTGAGAAAACTAAGGGAAGGGAAAAATTATTGAGAAAATGTTAAAATAGTAATAAGATATGGAATAGAACACAAAAATGAATATGAAATTGAGTTTGTGTCTATATAGAGAAGTGATAACCTGGAACCATGCTATTCTCAAAAAAAGATATTTTATTCGTATTATGTTCTGTGAAAACCCAAATAATTTTTTTACCAAAAAAAATATATTTTCTGCTTCCTGGGAATATCTTGTATCTTCCTTCCTTCTATCTGTAGGTGGCACATTTAAATCCTGTTAATTTGGCCAGTTTTCAATTTTAAAATATCAATCCAAAATAGTAAGGCATCCATTTTTTTTAATATACAGTTCCAATATTTTAATATGCTTCTGCAAAACAATATTTATTCTCTTTAAAATTCTAATTTTCTGTGTTTTCTATATTCCAAAAATTGCTTTCTTCCTCTCCTTTTTTCCCCAGCTTTAAATTTTTTCTCTTAATGCTTGTACCACCACTTTTAACATGACAGTGCGATCCTTTTTTCCCTGGCAAGTCTTTTTGGGGTTAGATTTTAAATAGTTCTTCTCACCCAGTTCCGTATATCGTTCACTTTCTCCTCTCCTGCACAACGCTTCAGTGTTCACGGCTGTCCCGTGGCAGCCATTTTGACCAGCCTCTTCTCACCGTCGTGGCATAGAGGGAAAAGCTCCAGGTTTCCACAGAGGAGTTGCGTTCTCCTCTGGGACTTCACGGAGCACCCCTCTCTCACTTCACTGCCCCTCCAAGGCAGTTTTCAGCTCCTTTCGGAGCCCACAAATAACAGAAGACCAGCGCAGGAACGGAGCTCTCCATTCAATGATTCTGGCTCTGTCACAACGTCAACCGGAAGTCAGGGCCTCTAATTTAGATATTAAAACAAAAAGCTGTGAGAAAGCAGAATTGGACTTACCTAATATCTCCTTTTTAGAGCAAAGTTTTTTGTTTTTTTTCTGGACACTCCACAACTTCATCACAATCAAACCCAAAACAAGAATAACACATTATGGTGTATCCTGGATGAAAGAAATAAAACATAGAAATTGTAGTTTGATGGTTATTTTTCGGATCTTGTAACCTTATTAATTATGAGATGATAGATCTTTTCATAGTAAGGTCAGCTGTTAAAACTCCCCTAAAAAGATCAAATGGTCTAAAAATAGGAAACTCTGAGTTCTAGTCCCAACTTAGGCATCAAAGCCAGCTGGGTGACTTTAGACTCTTCACCCTCTCTCGGCCCATCCTACCTCACAGGGTTGCTGCTGCAAGAAGGAGTATTAGGTTTCTTCATAACCTTGGGTGGTGAGAGTTTTTGCAGTAACCTTCCCCCATGAGTGGGGAGGGAATGGGGATTTTACTGTACCCTTCCCCTGGAGTGGGATGGGAGTGGAGATTTTGCAGTATCGTTCCCCTGCCATGCCTACCAATGGATGTCTTGGACTTTTATTCTGGAGACATATTACTTGGAACCTTGACAGGGGTATACATAGCAGAACATCCATTTGTAAGCTGGGGTCTCTTTCAATATTCTTGGAAGGGGTCCCTCTTGCACGTGCCATCTAACAAACACTTGTTTCCTGCTTTGGATTCCATATTGCTCTTCCATAATCACTCCACTCGTAGAATTGAACACAGGTTCCTAAAATTCATTGAGGGGCCAACTATCCCTCTGAGTAGTGAGGCATCCCAAGGGGACCAGGAAAGAGTTGGCCCATAACCCATGGCTTGCTTGTAACCTCCCCGCTTGAAGCTCCTGCTGCCTTAAGAAAGTTCAGAACATTCTCAAAGTTCCATCTCATCCTGGGCACCATTTTGTTTTGTCTTTTGAACTATTACTATCTGGCAGACAGTACAGGATAATAATAAAAACAAGGACAAATAGGCTGAAAAACAGCTTCTATCCCAGGGCAGCAATTCTATTGAACTCTACTGTATAGTCCGGTGTTGGTGGGGTGTCGTGGGTTTTCAATTCAATGTGTGGAGTGTGAAGTATATGTGTTTGTGTTTATTTTCATGGTCATGATGTGCACTGAAGATGGTGTTTGATTTCATTGTATGAGGTGCAATGACAATAAAGTAAAGTAAACTGAAGATCAGCTACCATCTGCGCCATCTGTTGCAAGGGTCTTTGCATGATCTTAGTCTGTTGCAGCCTTTCCTAGGCCCAGAAGTAAAGGGTGATATTCTTCCGGTTTGGCCCGGTTCAGCCGGACCGGTAGCTCCAAGAATCATCTGTGAGCAAACCGGTTCACTCCGACGATCAGCTGCTGGGACGGCTCTTTACTGGCCTTAATTTCCTGCTTTTCAACCTCAGCTGCTTTGCGGGGCGCATCCAATTGCCGCGCATCAGCTGTTGAACACACAGGGAGAGTGCAGGACTGCAGGAGGTCAATATCAAACCCTCTGTGCGCATGAAAAGCATGCCCACCGAGCCACACCCACAGAACCGGTGGTTTAAAAAAAGTTGAATCCCACCACTGCCCAGAAGTCATGTCCATGATTCACTCATGCTTAAGCCATCTTTGTCTGGACTGCTGCAATGCGCTCAATGTCTAGTTCCATCTGAGAGGGGAGAGGACCTTCTCGGGGGAATGGCAGAGACAAATAGAGCAGGAGGTCGGGGGCAGACTGGAAACCTGAAAGTGTCCAACTCTTAGCTTCTATCCTCAGTCCTGGTTATCAGTTCTTCTATTGTCTTACCTATTGCATTGCCTTTGAATGCCAAGCCTGCATGTGATGAACACACCTATGATTTTATCAGGGAGGAAGCTGCCAACTTTGCATATCTTATGGAAACCGGGTTGTTAAGGGTACAGGCACAGGTGGGCTGCAAAAAATTTAGCAATGGGTTCTCTGCCTGGTTGCTGGGTGGGCGTGGCTAGTTGGCCTCCTGCACCATGGCGGGGGTGGTGGTGTCTTATTTATTTATTTATTTATTTATTTATTTGATTTGCCAATTGTTTACAAGATAATAAGTATAAGTGTATACATAGTTGTGAATACATGAAATGGGTACATATAAGAAAAATAAAAGAATAAGAGAAACAATAGGACAGGGACGGTAGGCATGTTGGTGCGCTTATGCACGCCCCCTACAGGCCTCTTAGGAAAGGGGTGAGGTCAATAGTAGACAGTCTAAGGTTAAAGTTTTTGGGGTTTGGGGAAGTCTTATCCGTCCCTGGACTCTGGAGGCTTTCCTTGAGCCTCTGGGAGGGCAAAAAACAGCCTTCCAAGGCTCCGGAGACTCTCTGGAAGCCAGAAACGGACTAATTTCCAGCCTTCCCAAACTTCCGGGAGGCCCATTTTTCACCCTCCCCAAGCCTCTGTGCACGTCCTGCACTTACCTGCATCCAAAATGGGCCACGTGGCGACTCCTGGGAGGAAACCGGCAGGGTGGGCAGGGCCAGCCAAGAGTGAGATTTGAGAGATGTCTGAACTGCACATAATCTTAGTTAGGGGCTCTCCCAAACCCCTGCGAACCTCCAGCATCCCACCCCTCAGGACAGGCGAATCTTGGTTCTCCTCATCATAGCCCTCATCTTTGTTCTGATATACCACAGGCAAAGTTTTGAATGACACCATTAAAGCCATCGCCTTCCCTCTTGAACCCTATGCTGCAGATACCCCCCTATTAGCCAGAGTCAAAGTTAATGGTTAACTTAGAGCCAGTGAAGAGGAGAGCTGAGTTTTCTCCTGCTTGTGCTGTGGATATGAGTTTGCAAACTGGGATGTTAATGAACATCGACACAGCGCTTTATTAATATATAGTGCAGATCACAGGACCATAGCAGCAAAATGAAGTTTCAAATTTCAAAGCCAGTTGCAAAATCATGGAAGTTGAAAAAAAAAGAGAATGTCAGAAGAATAATGTGGGGTTCCAACTCAAATGGGTGTTGTGCAAGAAGAGATCAAAATGAAATCCAGACAGCTGTGAGGAAAGGAGATTTATTTATTCCCAAAGCGAAGAGGTTTACCTCTGGAGGTAGCTACAGAGAAAATGAGACACAAAAACGCTGATTCATAGGGGAGCTTGTCCTTCGTTTTAATTCAAATTAAACTAAATTAATAGTTTAATTGTAATCTATTTGTGTTTACAGACCTTCTTCTTTGATGCGTGAATTAGGTCTGGGTAACCTATTTGGAGGGTTTATGGAAGTTTGAATAAAAGGTTTTCCCCCACTTGCTATTTTTGCTTGATTAACTTAGTTTCAGCTTGACTGTCAATTATCTAGTGGAGGCGCTGATTCTCAGTTCATTGTTAATACTTAAAGGAAAGTGGAGACAGTAACAGGAGTGAAATATCATTTGATTAAAACTTCCCAGAAGATCACAGGACACAGGGACCTTCTAAGTAGCCATAAACACATCCTCTCACGTCCAAGCTTGCAATCCAGGGTTAATCATCATCAAAGTCGCTTAGGGTTAGCTTTTTCCTAAACTCTTGCAGTTGTGCACTTTTCACACCAGGTGGATAGAACCATCATTAACTCATCTCTTGGAAAGTGTGGGGGGAAACATTACCAAGAAGAAAATGTGGTTAATGATGCCCTTTGGGTGCACCGAAGTAGGAAGTTATTTTTAATTAAACCAGTTTTGCAAAATCATGTTATTGTGTAGAGAGGAAGAAAGATGCTACATCAGCCAGCTGCCTGAGGCCTTGACAATCTTTAATAAATGCTCTCACTATAAAGCTTCCCAGGATTATTATGGTGAGGCAAAAAAGAGTTGTGCTAGACTTAGATACAAGTGCATACTAAATAAAAATACTACTTAATACAAAGGTCTTCTCTATGTACAAAGAGGAACTTATATTCTGTACTATGCAAACAGAGACCAATTTTCCCGTAGGAGAACCAAGAATCTGTTTGGTGTATTGATGCTAAGTTCAGAAGGACAGCCTCTGAGATGCTTCAGGAGTTTGGATGAAATTTGCTAGTCTCTCTTTCTCGTAAGAATTATGAGCAATCCCTTATTTAGACTGGAAGATGTAGAAGAAACTGCCCAGGATTCCCAAAATCAGCACCATATTGCTCAGTTTCACGCTGGCAGCCCCACTGATGTTACAGAAGGAAAACTGGCAGCACTTTGTAGCGATGGATGATGACCCAGTGTCCATGAAGTTTTGATCACAGGTTGGAGCACATCGCTTGCTGATCCGGTAGTCATTGGGCTCACCTTATGCGGCAAAACAAAATCAAGTAATTATATAAAAATGCAAGAAATTAGAAGCCACCAAAAAGGGGGGGATTTCAGCCCTATCTAAACTCAGCTTCTCATTCCACTTGGACCTTCTAACTTGGTCACTTGAAGGTGGGTGGACTTCAACTCCCAGAATTCCCCAGCCAGCAGAGGTTGAAGTCCACCCAGTTTCAAATTGCTGAAGTTGAGAAACAGTGTTCCTAGGTCCCTTTGCAGATACTTCCTCTACTTTCCAAGCATTCCACTTCACAGCCTATGGAAAGAACATTCAACATTCCTCTTTCCCTGGTACATCCAACTTTCTTAACCATGATTGAACCTCTCTGGTCTAAAACATTGAGGCTCAAGTGTATCTGAATCCACCCTCCTCTTGCCAGCTACCCCTTCCACTCAGACCTCTGGAGAACTAGTAACGTGGAAATTAAGAAAGTTCCAAAGAAACTTTCTTCTGTTCATCATAACATTCAAATCTGGGTCCAAAATCATGAATGTCGACAACATGACATCTCTGCCCCCAGTATTAAAGAGCAATGTTCAATATTTTTAAGAGGAAAATAATCTTGGTATTAGATCACCCCCATAAACTGCTTTCCAGTTCATTCCAAAAGTAACCCATAACGTAATTATTTCTGCTTCCGTGTCGCAAAGGTGCTTTTTTTTTTTTTCAAGAAGCAACTGGGTTTTCTGGGTTTTTTTTTTTCCCTTTGAAGACCTTTCACTTCTCATTGCAGAAGCTTCTTCAGCTCTGACTGGGATGATGGGGTATGGAAGGATTTATATTCCTTGCAGGTGGCTGGTCATTTGCATCCTTTCAGAGGGTCATTGAGGCCACTTGGAGGTTTATCTGTGTCCTCAGGGTCACCTGAGTGGTGCTCCTGGTTCCTGTAGGCTGCAATTTTTCTTCTGGAAATCCATTCCTACTTTTTCCACACCATTCCAAGGGTGTTCATCCCAAATTGTGTAGCTAAAAGTTTGTTTTGTCTGTGTCTTCAGGGTCACCTGAGTGGTGCAAATGGGTGCAGCTCCTTCTTGGAACTGTTGAAAGGACAGTGTTGTAGACTGGAGATGGTTTTCAAGGAAAAAAAACCAGAAAGTCCAGTTGCCTCCTGAAAAGGCACCTTTGGAACAACCATCACCTGGATGATAGAGAATCTCCATAGACATTCTGCTTCAATAATACATACCCTGTCTGCCACGGCTAACCGTTTTAACGGTAGTGCAGTATTTGTCTGTTTCTGCGCACTTCTTAACCGACATACAGTTCCAGTTGGAAGGTTCATTTTCACAGGAATAGCAGGCGAGGGAATACACTGAAAAAAAGACAGAAAGACACATTTTATAGAAGAGTAACCCAGCTAAACTTCTCTCACACTTTGAGAAACTTTCCTTGCTAAAAATCCAGTATTCCTGGACTTTGTGGTCCAACCTAAGAGTGGCTGTGCATTTTAAATCCAAATACATGTAGTCCTCGCCTTCCGACCTCAATTGAGCCCAATCTTCCTGTTGCTAAGCGAGGCAGTGTTTAAGTGAGCTTTGCCACATTTTACAACAGTTCTCGCCACAGTGAGTCACTGCAGTTGCTAAGATAGCAACACGGTTGTTGTGTAAATCTGGCTTCTGCGTTGACTTTGCTTTGCAAAAGATGATCATGTGGCTCCCCTCCACTCAGGACACCGTCATAAATGTGAGCAGTTGGCAAAGGTCTGAATTTTGATCACGTGACTATGGAGATGCAGCAACGGTCGTAAGTGTGGAAAATGGTCATAATTATTCAGTGCCGTTGTAAACTCAAACGGTCACTAAATGAACTGTTGTAAGTCAAGAACTACCTGTAAAGGTCAAAATCAAAATACATCAGTACCCTTTTTTTCAGACTTTGCTATAATTACAAGGAAGAGTAGTTATTAAATTATTAGACAGAATAATTAGATACTTCGAAAAGCATTTCGGGTGGATCCCAAATTCAGAACGTCGCAATACAAACTTTATATAAAAAAAAAAACCAAGCTCTTCAAATTTTACAAAATTATCAGTTGTTGGTCAGTTGTTGGTGAATGAAATCTGTGCAGGTAATCTTCATTTAGCAACTGCTTCATTTAGCAACCATTTGCAATTACGACGTTAATGAAAAAGTAGCTTTACAACCAGTTTGTGACATTTGCCGGCCTGTAAAGCAAAGAAAAGTTGAAGCTAGATGATAAGCATAGACGTGGTTCCACTTAGTGACTGATTTACTGAACAATCGAGCTGCTGGTCCCAGTCTTGGCTACTACGCAGGATATACCTGTAGCCAGGAATGGGATTCAACCCGTGTAATAACCATGTGCATGCCAAATACACGCTGTGTGCTCGTGCACAGCATTTAAAAATCATCTTCTCCTGCAAGCCCTGTGTGTAACACAACTTTCTCGCAGCAATCAGCTATGCCACGCGAAGCAGCTGAGGTTGAAAAAGCAGGAAAAGAAGGACACCCTAGAACGCTGATGGCTAACCTTTCTGTCCTCACGTGCCAAAAGTGCCATAAGTCAATGCATACGGGGGGGCCACGCCCCCTGTGCATGCGTGCATGACCCTTCACATGCACAATGCGTGTCTTGGCATATGCACATGCAACCACCCCATGCGCGACACATGTCTCCTAATTGACCACCAGGTGGCAGCAGCAGGACAGATTTTTTTTTTACCCTGAATCTCTGATGCCATCTAGTTGTGATTTGAATATTGGAAACCTAGATGTGTGAGAATTTCCTAAGAGGTCTGTAGGGGGCATGCATAAGCACACCAACATGCCTATCATCCCTGTCCTATTGTTTCTTTTTATTTTTCTTATATGTATCCATTTCATGTATTCATGACTATGTTTAACTTATACCTATTATCTTGTAAGCAATTGACAAATCAAAATAAATAAAATAAGAATCCTAGTAATTTAATACAGATATTATGATGCACTGTTTTGTGGGTAGCACACAAATAATCATCCACTTACAACTGTTTGCTTAGTGAACCTCCTGCGTCTGATACTTATGACCCAGTTCTAAAGTTCTGATAGTTGGGCTCCCCACAATCACATGACCATATGTGAAACATTTGGCAACTGGTCTTCATTTACAGCTATTTGCAATTTCTCACAGTCGTGTGACTGCATTTCACAACAGTTTCGCTGAAAACCAGCATTTAGTTACAATTTTCAGCAAAATTGGCCCATATTGGTTTAACAACTGCAGCATTCACTTAATACAAGGCAAAACAGCTTGTAAAATTAAGTCCGTCATTGGGATGACTCAGTTTATGAGCACCAGGACTTAATGACCATTCCGGTCATAAGTCAAGGACTATCCATAAATGGTTTTCCTCCTGTCACTTCCTCTAGGCAACTTCAGAAGATCTGCTCTCAACAGCTATGGAATCCTGCTTCTATAGGGACGCTATATAGGGAGGGGAAAGGCCTAGATTAGATGATCCTCTGGTCCACTTCAGCAACCTTCTTGTATCCTCAAGTTACAGAATAATAGAGTTGGAAGGGACCTTGGAGGTCTTCTAATCCAACCCCCTGCCCAAGCAGGAGACCCTATTTCATTCCACACAAATGGCTGTCCAATCTCTCCTTGAGAACCCCCAGTATTGGATGTCAATGGAGATTCTCAGCCATCCAGATCATGGTTGTCCCAAAGATGCTTTTTCAAGAAGCAACTGGGCTTTCTGGTTTTTCTATAAAGTGTTTCACTTCTCATCCAAGAAGCTTCTTCAGCTTGGAGCGCCCACAACTTCTGGAGACAAGCCATTCCACTGATTATTGTGGAATCTCTCACTGTGAAAAATTTTGTCCTTAGTCCTAATTAGTTCCCTAATTAGTTTCCATCCTTTTTTTTTTTTCTTGTCCTGCCTTCAGGCACTTTGGAGAATAAATTGACTCCCTTTTCTTCGTGGCAGCCCCTCAAATATTGAAAGACTGCTATCATGTGACCCCTAGTCCTTCCTTTCCTTAGAGTAAACATTTCCAAGTTGATCAGCATCTTCTACTACTTTCAGTCACAAAGCATCAAGAGCCAACCAAGCTATTCTCGTTACAATCTTGATGTTCACATCTAATTGCTGGTTGTCCATTTACCTTTAGATCTGCAGAGCTTGATGAAATTCTAATGGAGATTTTGACATGTAAGATCTGCTTGTTTGTTTTTCTGCCCTGCCTAAGTTGAAATAACTCATTAGACCCAAATAGCTGGGTGGAGTTACCACACCTTCTGGAAGGAGAATGACCCAGAAATGAATCCAGTGAAGAATAATTCCCTGGGGTGGTTTCATTAGAAGGTAGTAGGTGGTGGGACTGGCAACTGACCTGTGGGTGAAACCTGTTTGCATTGCCTCATTTCATCAGACCTGGGAAGCATGAAAGGCACAGCGAGAAAGATTGGCATTCATTCCAATCAGCCTTATGGTTTTTCCCAGGGGATAATTTGGGTCATTAATAGAACTCCTCAAACTTGCCCAGCCAGTCTCTGAGAATCAGACATGATTGAATGAAAGAAACAAAAAAATAAATACGAGAGCAAATTTAGTGTAGCAATTTAAAACCGGGAAGCCATAAATTCTAACCCTGTCTTAGGCTAGGTGACCTTGTGGGCCAGCCAGTCACTTTCTCTCACCCCCTAGGAAGGAGGCAATGGTAAACCACTTCTGAATTTTTTTTATCAAGAATGCTGCAGGCAGTTGTCAAGGCAGCCTCTGAGAATTGGACATGAGTGACAGAAGAAGAAAAAAGTGTTAATATTGGATCCTGGATATTTTATGACTAAATTCACTTGCAAGGGGAAAGGTTGGATGTTGAAAGATCTCTGTGAAGAAGTTCTTCCCTCAACTTTGGAAGTTTTAAAGAAGAGATTAGACAACCTTTCCCTTCCAACTCTGTTATTCTGTTAACTTGAAGATCTCACCTGAATGGAGACCTTCTTTACAAATTTTCATTTCAGCCCTACTACTTGGACAAGCATCTAAAGAAAAGAAGGTTGCTTGGATATCCAGACCAGCTTTGGCAACTTAAGATGGGTGAACTTAAACTCCCACAATCCCCCCATGCGAATATATAGGTAGAGCTTCAATTGCACCATGATTGAGGGCAACCCTACCAGATGATATCACTTTTTATATTTTTCTCTGTATTGTATGTAGGGTGGGTCTTGTTTAGCACAATTTGGAGGAAGAAGAAGAAGAAGAAGAAGAAGAAGAAGAAGAAGAAGAAGAAGAAGAAGAAGAAGAAGAAGAAGAAGAAGAAGAAGAAGAAGAAGAAGAAGAAGAAGAAGAAGAAGAAGAAGAAGAAGAAGAAGAAGAAGAAGAAGAAGAAGAAGAAGAAGAAGAAGAAGAAGAAGAAGAAGAAGAAGAAGAAGAAGAAGAAGAAGAAGAAGAAGAAGAAGAAGAAGAAGAAGAAGAAGAAGAAGAAGAAGAAGAAGAAGTTGTCCACTGGGTCAGGTCTCTCCACATCTTCCAATCTTGCACTACTTCTTTGATTTGATCTACACTCTGGCTCATGTCAGCTTTGATGGCATCCAGCCACTGTGTTCTCTGATGGCCTGATTCCCTTTTATCGCAAACTGGGTAAATCTAGGAGTTGAAGTCCACCCATCTTAAAGTTGCCAAGATTGAGAAACACTACACATTTGTGAGAAATACCTTCAAAGGCATCATTCAGCCATATCTGTAGATCACCACAAATCAATTAAGGTGTAGAGCAATGAAAACAAAGCAAAAAAGAAGAGGGGGAACATAACTTAAAAAACAAGAGTAGAAGTACAAAGTGATACCCAGGATCCTCAGGTTAAGTTGCATAGTCCATCAATCAGAATAGAGATGGAAGGGGCCTTGGAGGTCTTCTAGCCCAGCCCCCCGCTCAAGCAGGAGACCCTATACCATTTCAGACAAGTGGCTGTCCAGTCTCTTCTTAGAAGCCTCCAGTGATGGAGGAACCTACAACTTCTGTAATCAAGCCGTTCCACTGATTAATTAACAAAATAACAGAGTTGGAAGGGACCTCGGAGGTCTTCTAGTCCAACCCCCTGCTCAAGTAGGAGACCCACTTCAGAAAAATGATAGTCTGATCTCTTCTTAGAAGCCTCCAGTGATGGAGGCACCCACATCTTCTCAAGGCAAGCTGTTAGAAAGCAGATGAGCTTCTATTGGGGTTTTTCACACATGGCAAAGTTAAGGTGTATGGATGTGGCACATGCCATCAAAATCACCTTCTTCTTGGGTTTTCTTTTTTTAACCTTCCTTGCAGATGTCCCTTCTTGAAAAGTAGCGAACAGCCTCTGTAACTGTAATGCAGTTAGTTACACAGTGTTGACCTCTTGCCCATATCATCAGCATGTGTGATGACCTGGGGCATGGCACAAAGGCAACATAGTCAGTTAATCAATAAGAGTCCCTTTATTATCTCCAACTTTGCCCCCAATGTCCTGGTTACCTTCTGGGTGGAGAAAAACTCTCCCAGGAACAGCCTTTGGCTGCAGAGAATCAAGTCCAAAATGTGGTCAACGAAAACTATGAGTCCAATCAAGGCAAAATGAGGTAATTAGTTTGGCAGGGCAGGAGCAAAAATTCCAGACATGAAGGCACGGTAGTAATTCAACGCGGTTGGGAGGATGCCAGGAACACAGATAAGCCAAGTCAACACAAGATAAACTCACGTTTGCTCCCAGCAACTGTCGCACGCAGCCTGCATTTCTTCTAAACTTTCATTCCCAGGTGTGGCTAATGAAGGGAATCGGGGCCCTTTCCTCCCCCGTAAGCCATGCAACCCATGTTGCTCTCTTCTCCATTCCTCCCTGTGTGCCCTAGAATGAAGACGGGGTGGGCCTGGGTCTTCCTTTGAATTCCTTCTCCCTTGTTGTACCTCTTCCCTGCTCTGCCCAGCTGGACTTTGCCCTTCCCCAGTTTCCTCCACAGCCAATGGAGCCACACTCCCACTCCCTGTCAGCTGTTCCTCTTCCTCCTCGGATTCAGACTCCAAAACAGGGGCATGACAGTGTGGTTCCATCGTATTATTTGTCATGGCTTCAATATGCAATCTGCCTCAGCTTCCCCCACAGAAGAGGCTGGTTGGGACAGACTCTTCCCTAACAGATCATAAATAATTGAGTGGATCTAATTGGAGATTATAGGCCAGGTCATCCACTCCCATATCTCTTGATTTCCTGTTTGGGTTGAAAGGTGACCTCCTCAGTGTCATCCATCCAAAGCCACAAAGCACATTGAAAACACATCCTTCTTTTGGGACAGGCCCAAATGGCAGTGCCAAACCTTCCAAGGGTATTTCAATCATATGGACTGAACCCCCTTTTTCATCGATAGCCAGGGGTGTATGTATATACTGCATAGATGTATATATGTATTTATCTGACTTCTTCTATGTCCGGATCAAACTGTAGACCAAGGGTGTCAAACTCAAGGCATGTGGAATATATGATTACCTTTATTGTCAGAGTACAACATGTGTACAATGAGATTGGTTGAGACTCCCTTTGTGCACACAAACACACCCAACACAACTCACAGTGAAGATGGAAGTCCCAAACCCAGTCCCGATCTTATTACACCATGTGATCTGGTTGCACAACGCGCCGGCCCCACAAGTCTATCATGCTATGTTGACATTTTCCGTTCAGGACCCTGACAGCCCATGGGTAGAAACTTGTTCTTCAGCCTGTTGGTGCAGCTGGCTATGCTTCTCCTACCCAATGGTTGGAGAGTGAAGAAGTGCTGACCGGGATGTGAGTCGCCCCTGAGAATTTTCCTCACTCTTCTAAGGCAGCGAGCCCTAGCGAGGTCATCTAGTGGTATCAGGGAACAGCCCACGATGTTTTGTGCTGTGCTCACCACCCTCTGTAATGTCTTTCTATCTGCAGCTGTCAAGCCAGCATACCACACCATCATGCAATGTGTGAGGATGCTTTCTATTGTGGACTAGTAAAAGGAGGTCATCAGTTGCTGTAGGCCTGATCCAGCCTGCAATGTGGTTGGATCCAGCCCACGGGGCCGTCCTGGTCTACCCAATGCGAAGAGGCAAGATCGGCCCAGTCTACCAAGTGCAAAGAGGAAACATTTCAGCAGTTTGGGGAATGGTGTCTAGCTAGTCACACTCACCCAGTTGACCACACCTACCCAGTCAGCCACACACACCCAGCCCCCCTCCTGAGGTCAACCACAGTGCTGATGAAGCCCTCCATGAAATTGAGTTTGACACCCCTGCTTTAGACGGCCAAAATGAAGCCACCTTCTTGGCTTTGTTGCTGGCCAAAAATAGGTCATTGTTTCTGTTAGTAGCCAACATGCCAGCAGATGGGCCAGGCTCTGCTTCTCTCTGCATTCACACAAGCTAGGTGATTGGCTCAAAGTCACCCAGCCAGCATCTGTGTCTAAAGCAGGAGTAGATCTGCTCAAAACCTCCACTTAGGAACTCCGACCCTCACCCTATTCAGGATGCTCCAAGTAATATAAGGAAGGCTGGGTCCTAGTCAGCCATATTTATCTCTATCCCACCTTTATTGTTTCTACAAATAACTCAAGGCAGAGAACTTATCCAACACGCCTTTGTCTTCTATTTTCCCCACAACAACAAGGTGGGCTGAGAGAAGATGACTAGTTCAAGGTCACCCAGCCAACTTTCACGACTAAGGTGGAACTAGAACTCACCACTCCTGGTGATTGGCCCAAAGTCACTCAGCTAGTATTCATGTCTAAAGCAGTACTAGAACTCACTGTCTCCTGGTGATTGGCCCAAAATCACCCAGACAGCTTTCATATTTAAAGCAGTACTAGAACTCACCACTCCTGGTGATTGGCCCA
The DNA here is from genome assembly GCF_049901735.1 of Notechis scutatus. Taxonomy (NCBI): domain Eukaryota; kingdom Metazoa; phylum Chordata; class Lepidosauria; order Squamata; family Elapidae; genus Notechis; species Notechis scutatus. The sequence continues at coordinate 207,865,200 of NC_142011.1, forward strand.
AAGTCACTCAGCTAGTATTCATGTCTAAAGCAGTACTAGAACTCACTGTCTCCTGGTGATTGGCCCAAAATCACCCAGACAGCTTTCATATTTAAAGCAGTACTAGAACTCACCACTCCTGGTGATTGGCCCAAAATCACTCAGCTAGTATTCATGTCTAAAGCAGTACTAGAACTCACTGTCTCCTGGTGATTGGCCCAAAATCACCAGACAGCTTTCATATTTAAAGCAGTACTAGAACTCACCACTCCTGGTGATTGGCCTGAGATCACTCAGCTAGTATTCATGTCTAAAGCAATACTAGAACTCACTGTCTCCTGGTGATTGGCCCAAAATCACCCAGACAGCTTTCATATTTAAAGCAGTACTAGAACTCACCACTCCTGGTGATTGGCCCAAAGTCACTTAGCTAGTATTCATGTCTAAAGCAGTACTAGAACTCACTGTCTCCTGGTGATTGGCCCAAAATCACCAGACAGCTTTCATATTTAAAGCAGTACTAGAACTCACCACTCCTGGTGATTGGCCCGAGATCACTCAGCTAGTATTCATGTCTAAAGCAATACTAGAACTCACTGTCTTCTGGTGATTGGCCCAAAATCACCCAGACAGCTTTCATATTTAAAGCAGTACTAGAACTCACCACTCCTGGTGATTGGCCCAAAGTCACTCAGCTAGTATTCATGTCTAAAGCAGTACTAGAACTCACTGTCTCCTGGTGATTGGCCCAAAATCACCCAGACAGCTTTCATATTTAAAGCAGTACTAGAACTCACCACTCCTGGTGATTGGCCCAAAATCACTCAGCTAGTATTCATGTCTAAAGCAGTACTAGAACTCACTGTCTCCTGGTGATTGGCCCAAAATCACCCAGACAGCTTTCATATTTAAAGCAGTACTAGAACTCACCACTCCTGGTGATTGGCCCAAAGTCACTCAGCTAGTATTCATGTCTAAAGCAGTACTAGAACTCACTGTCTCCTGGTGATTGGCCCAAAATCACCCAGACAGCTTTCATATTTAAAGCAGTACTAGAACTCACCACTCCTGGTGATTGGCCCAAAGTCACTTAGCTAGTATTCATGTCTAAAGCAGTACTAGAACTCACTGTCTCCTGGTGATTGGCCCAAAATCACCAGACAGCTTTCATATTTAAAGCAGTACTAGAACTCACCACTCCTGGTGATTGGCCCGAGATCACTCAGCTAGTATTCATGTCTAAAGCAATACTAGAACTCACTGTCTTCTGGTGATTGGCCCAAAATCACCCAGACAGCTTTCATATTTAAAGCAGTACTAGAACTCACCACTCCTGGTGATTGGCCCAAAGTCACTCAGCTAGTATTCATGTCTAAAGCAGTACTAGAACTCACTGTCTCCTGGTGATTGGCCCAAAATCACCAGACAGCTTTCATATTTAAAGCAGTACTAGAACTCACCACTCCTGGTGATTGGCCCAAAGTCACTCAGCTAGTATTCATGTCTAAAGCAGTACTAGAACTCACTGTCTCCTGGTGATTGGCCCAAAATCACCCAGACAGCTTTCATATTTAAAGCAGTACTAGAACTCACCACTCCTGGTGATTGGCCCAAAGTCACTTAGCTAGTATTCATGTCTAAAGCAGTACTAGAACTCACTGTCTCCTGGTGATTGGCCCAAAATCACCAGACAGCTTTCATATTTAAAGCAGTACTAGAACTCACCACTCCTGGTGATTGGCCCGAGATCACTCAGCTAGTATTCATGTCTAAAGCAATACTAGAACTCACTGTCTTCTGGTGATTGGCCCAAAATCACCCAGACAGCTTTCATATTTAAAGCAGTACTAGAACTCACCACTCCTGGTGATTGGCCCAAAGTCACTCAGCTAGTATTCATGTCTAAAGCAGTACTAGAACTCACTGTCTTCTGGTGATTGGCCCAAAATCACCCAGACAGCTTTCATATTTAAAGCAGTACTAGAACTCACCACTCCTGGTGATTGGCCCAAAGTCACTCAGCTAGTATTCATGTCTAAAGCAGTACTAGAACTCACTGTCTCCTGGTGATTGGCCCAAAATCACCCAGACAGCTTTCATATTTAAAGCAGTACTAGAACTCACCACTCCTGGTGATTGGCCCAAAATCACTCAGCTGGCTTTCATTCCATATACCGTATTTGCCGGCGTATAAGACGACTTTTTGCCCTGAAAAACATGCCTCCAAGTGGGGGGTCGTCTTATACGCCGGGAGGACTCGACTCCCACTTCGAGCTTGAGTTGCAGCCGGGAGGAGGCTGGGGGAGCGGTGTGTGTGTGTGTGTGTGTGTGTGTGTGTGTGTGTGTGGCGGGTGTCACTCGCCACGCGCTGCGCAACCTTTCCCCCTCTTCCTTCCTTAGCGGTGTGGGGAGGAGAGGATTCAAGATCCTCACGTGCGGCGATTTTTCTTTTTTTTTTTTTCTTTTTGCACGCAGGTTTTGCATGCGGGCGGCTGTAGGTTAAGGATGGGGAGCCCCGGGTGGGTTATCAGGTTTTACGGTGCTTCCAACATGTGCGAACGGTGGGAGAGCGGAGAAGAGAGCGAGCGAGCGCCCGCTGTGTGAAATCCTGCCGTCAAAGCAACACTGGGGAGGCAGGGTATAAATTTACCAGGTTAATGTAGCAATGGTGATTAATGCCCAGAACATTGTTTGCGGGTATTGGGGTGTGTGTGTGTGTGGTGGTGGTGAGAGAGAGGTTGTCCTTTGAATGCGGAAAAGTAGGTGTGACCTTGTGTAGGAAAATAAAGAGATCCTTTTAGCGTGTTTGGCTTCTTTGCCTCCCCTCGTTCGTTTTGGACGTGGAGATAATGGCCTTCGGGCGGGAGGGGAAGAAAACGGTAGCTGGATCATTTCAAATTTCACTTACTCTCCTGCCTCACTTCAATATGTCTGAGCGACTCCAGATACTGGAAGACTTTTTGAATGAAAGTGTTACCTCCATATTTTTTTTTTAAAGAGGGCCACTTGGGGGAAAAAAAGATTCTAAGGAATTCCTTGTTTCTTGATTAAAGAGAAGGCATTGAATATACTGTTCCTTGGCAGCCTTTTCAGTGTCCGGTTTTTGGTGTGTGTGTGAGAGAGAGAGAGAGAGAGAGAGAGAGAGAGAGATCAGCTGTATTGAGAAGAGAATGTTTCCTGTGTTCTCATTTTATTTACAACATATTTTACGCTTAATGGTAAGCAATGAAAATATTTTTAAAACTCATTTCTAAACTCCATAGCTATTTGCATATTCTTGGTTCAAAATTGGATTAGCTCATTTCAAAATTGTCCAAAGCAGAAAAGTGCGTCAAAAAAAAAAAAGTGCAAAAGTGGAAGGTGTGTGGAAGAGGGGTAGTCTTATACGGCGAGTATATAACAAACTCTATATTTTGAGTGGAAATGTTGGGGGTCGTCTTATACGCCCAGTCGCCTTATACGCCGGCAAATACGGTATATATTCAGTATAGCACCAAAGGTGTTAAACCATGACTGGGGGCACCAAGGTTGAAGTCCACCTCACCTGTGGAAGTTCACTGGTGACTTCAAACCAGTCATTCTCCATCTGCCTGACCTACATCACAAGGAAAAATTAAGGAGCCCTGGAATGAAAGTTTGGGCTGATGGAGGAAAGCCAGGGTGTAAATCTAACAAATCATAAATCATAAACTTGGTTCTCCTGTTTCTAAAAGATTTGCTCCGAAGTGTCATCCGTCAATTTGGGAAGAGATTTTGACACCTGAAAGAAATTCAAGGCGACCGCATCATTTCCACATGTCGAGGTCTGCCTGACATTAATCACCTCCTTGAGACACAGCTCTAATTTACGATATTTAAAACTTGTCCCGTAATGCATTTATTGTCCAGAATCTCCCAGTTGGTCCTATCAAGCTCACTCAGAGATAAACCTGAATTTCTCTTCAAGGTTACCAATCTTAGGGATGGTTGAAATCTAAAGCAGGAGAATTATATGCTGCTTTACATCATCCTAACCCTGAAGGGGATTATTGTGAGGACATCGCTAAACTAAAAGAAAGAAGGATAGACTTACCAGTGTAATGATATCAGGGGTGGGCTTCAAAAATTTTAGCAAAGTGTTCTCTGCCTGGTTGCTTGGTGGGCGTAGCCATGGTGGGTGTGGCCTAATCAGCCTCCTGCACCATAGCGGAGGAGGTGTTTTTGCCCTCCCAGGCTCCGGAGGCTTTCCTCGCGCCTCCGGGAGGGTGAAAACTGCTTCCCCGGACTCTGGAGGCTCTATGGAAGCCGGAAACAGGCCCATTTTGAGCCTTCCTGAACTTCCGGGAGGCCTGTTATTTGCCCTCCCCAAGCCTCCGCGCACACCGTGCACTTATCTGCATCCAAAATGGCCCACGTTGGGACTCCGGGGAGGGGAGGGGCAGAGTGGGCGGGGCCAGCCAGGAGTGGGATCTGGGGATTCTGCGAACTGCACAGAATCTTAGCTAGATGTTCTCCCGGACCCTTGCGAGCCCCCAGCAGCCCTCCCCTGGATGATCTCAGAAAGCCAAATCTCAAGAAATCTGAAAAAAATATCTCTTTTACAACCCAAAAAATGAGAGGAAACGTGAATGTTTCGTGACGAAAATGATCATATTTTTTTCCAGCTCTCTTTAGCTTAGTTCTATTTCTCATTCTGTTTTTTTTTTTTTTTTAAATGCATCAGTTTGTCCTCCTGTTTGACGAAGCTTCTCACGATGGATTTATTGAACTAACTTTAGCCTTACTCTCTCCTAATCACCCTTTTCCCCCCTCTTCTATCGATCCTTTATCGTTTCCTTCCGTTCGATTGTGTCCGATTCTCAAAAGCTATCTGGAAAAGTCCCTGTGCTTTTCTTGGGAAGGTTTTTGCAGATTGGTTTGCCGTTGCCTCCTTCTTAGGGCTGAGAGGAAGTGACTGGCCCAAGGTCACCCAGCTAATAGCCAATGATAGCCACTAGAGTTCCTGGTCCCCTTGTTTCTAACCTGATGCCTTCACCAAACTAGCTCTCACTTTACCTATCCTTTTGCCTATTTTTATACTTAGATGGTAATTGCAGTTCCAACATACAGTTACACTTTAGATCCATCCTCCTTACATAGCTGATACACCTACGTTCAATTCAACACCTACACATACATTGCTGGGGCTTAATTCAACAGCAGACTTTCTTGACTACAAATGATGACAGAGTAAATGGACCGAGTGGGTGGATTGCACATACAAACATTGTGGTACACCAAGCACATCCGATGACAGAGACCTATGTAGGGTGTGGTCCAAAATACTCAAGATGTTTCTCCTGTTTGTTTATGTACAACACAAAGAAAAATGCAGGTGAAACTTCAATTACACCCATGGTTGACTTAGATGCTAAGGGCTCCATTTGCTGGCTTTATGATTAACTGGCCAAGTATCTCAGCTGCTGTGCATATTTATTTTGGATAAATACTTTATTTCATTAGTTTTTTGTATTGCTTTAAAATAAAAAACTATTCAAAATAAAATAATTTTTTTTTTAAATAGAGTATATGTATTTTCAAATGAATGAATGTTGTATTATAACTTTATTCTGGAATGGGCAGTGCTACATCAAAATAAATAAATAAACAAACAAACAAAAAAACAAACAAATAATTGTAATCTATTCTGGAACGGGCAGCATCCTATTGAAATGAGAGGGGGAGGGAGGGAGGGAGGGAGGGAGGGAGAGAGAGAGAGAGAGAGAGAGAGAGAGAATGAATCCATTCTGGAATTGACAGCACTCCATTGAATGAATGAATGAATGAATGAATGAATGAATGAATGTTGTATTGTGACTTTATTCTGGAATGGGCAGTGCTCCATTGAAAAATAAATAAAGTATTGTGTTCTATTCTGGAATGGGCAACATCCTATTGAAATGATAGATAGATGGATAGATAGATAGACAGACAGACAGACAGACAGACAGACAGACAGACAGTCCATTCTGGAATTGACAGCACCCCATTGAATGAATGAATGCATAAATAAATATATGCCCAAATAAATAAGTAAATAAATACGTGCCTAAATAAATAAGTAAATACATACATGCATAAATATATAAATACATGAATACATGCCTAAAAAAAATAAATGAATGAATGAATGAATGAATGAATGAATGAATGAATGAATGTATGTCAAATGGGGCAGAGCTGACTAATTTGAAAAACAAATGAGAAATTACCTGCAAACTCACTCCCCACTCCCGATCAAGAGGCAGAGCTCTAATGATAAAAATTAGCTGAATGAGTTGGTTCTTTCTTTTTTAAGTTTGGCCTTGCAGGGAAGCCCTGATGGAGCCCCAGGGTTGCCTGGAATATGCCTTGAAAAAACCATTCTATGGACCATATCTCAAAGGTGCTTTTCTTTTTTCTCTCTCCAAAGGCAACTGGACTGTTTTTTTCTTTGAGGAAGACGTTTCATTTCTCATCCAAGAAGCTTCATCGGTTCTGGCGAGATGATGGGGGCGATGGAGATTTGAGACAACCGTGAACAGGATCACTGAGAATCCCCACAGGTGTTTCTATAGATCAGTCTTGCCAACTTTAAGATGTGTTGACTCTGTCTGTCTGTCTGTCTGTCTGTTTATATATTTATCTATCTATTTATCTATCTATCTATTTATCTATCTATCTATCTTCTAGGGGTTGCCACAAAGAAGAGGAGGTCAACTTATTTTCCAAAGCGCCAGAAGGCAGGACAAGAAACAATGGATGGAAACTAATCAAGGAGAGAAGCAACCTGGAATTCAGGACTGTAGGTCCTTGGTGCTCTCTGAGCTTGGTGGTTTTCTTGCAGGCATTTAATTACCCGACTAGGTAACATCATCAGTGTTAGAAGAGAAGAGGGTTTGCAGAGTGGAGGAGGAAGGCTGTGGAGTCCTTGATGCCCTCTGAGCTTTTGGTTTTCTTACAGATGTTTCATTACCCTACTAACTGAACTAGGTAACATCATCAGTGCTAGTGATGATCACTAGTTTAAGTAATGGAACATCTGCAAGGAACCACCAAGCTCAGAGAGCACCATTCCAATCCTGAGCTACATATATGCTCCTTTATTGATATGACAGTTGCAGCAATTGGATATGTCTAGTCTAACAAGAGAAAGACTAGCTGTCATGATAGCAGTCTTCCAATATCTCAGGGAATGCCCGAAGAAGAGGGAACTCCACTTATTCTGCAAAGCACCTGAAAGCAGGACAAGAAGCAATGGGTGGAAACTAATTAAGGAGAGAAAGCGACATGGAATGAAGAAGTAACTTCCTAACAACAAAGACGATTAACCGGTGGAACAGGTTGCCTTCAAAAGTTGTGGGTGCTCCATCACTGGAGGTTTTCAAGAAGAGAATGGACAACCATTTGTCTGGAATGGCATAAGGTCTCCTGCTTGAGCAGGGGGTCAGACTAGAAGACCTCTAAGGTCCCTTCCAACCTAATCATGCCATGTTTTGTATTCTAAACATGACCTAAAGAAACCTCATCTTTGGCCTCCTGAATCTAAGCCAGCCATGTGTTCTGCACAGGGGTTTCTTCTGTCTTGCCGATCGCAATTCCAACTGTTTCCAGCCCCAAACTGATTTAAAATACCAAAAATGTTTGCAAGAAAGAAAGAGAGAAGACAGAAGTGGTTTCAACTTCTTTTTTCCTCCGGTGTTTTAGTTTTAAAGAATTTCAGGAATTAGAACTCTGAAACATTATGTTCTATTTGGATCATAGAAGGTTATGGTAGAATGTATTATTACTAGTATTATTGGTATTAGTATTATCATTATTATTATGGTTGGTTGGTTGGTTGTACAACCAGCCAGATGTTTAGACTGGATATCAATCTATCAAGTTTTTCCAAAGACTTGGGAGAGGCAGATGTTGTCTGATGGTCTAAGTATCATCACAGAATATAAGCTGCTGTTGTTATTATTATTTTGCTGATACTATCCAAACATTTTTTTTTCTTTTTGTATTTCTATCCTTTGACATTGCATCTTATTCACCTTCTGGCTATGGATCAGAATATATATAAACAGGCATATCTGATTTGTCATATTTATTTTAAGCATTCTTAATTTTTTTTTAATGTAAGCTGCCTCAAGACATTTGCAGCTCGCCAGCCTATAAGATCTTATAGGCTGGCGAGCTGCAAATATCTTGAGGCAGCTTACATTAAAAAAAAATTAAGAATTCATGTATTTATTTAAATGAATAAACTACCATAAATCCTACATCACCATAGCCAAGTTTGACAACTGAATGTACACTTTCTCGCAGATTTGTCCAGCTGTGCGATCGAATTCACTATATCTCTGGAGCTTCCAGTCTCAGGTGAAGTCTACCTGACAAAGCTACCTGCGATAAACAGTCAGGCAAGAGCTACCCAATTTGTCGGCTGAGCCAAAATGGAACTCTGGTGCAAACCTAGAAGAAACTCTTATTTATTTGATTATTTTTTATTTTATTTTTTATTAGGTTGTTTGATTACGTGGCTGCCCATCTGAAATACATGACTCTGGGCATCTTATGATGTTTTCCTTTTAGGTAACAGATAACAGATAATCAGAGTTGGAAGGGACCTTGTAGGTCATCTAGTCCAACCCCCCACCCAAGCAGGAGACCTTTCCCCATTTCTGACAGATGCAGTCCAATCTCTTCTTGAAAGTCTCAAGTGATGGCACTCCCACAACTTCTGAGGGCAACTTCTGTTCCATAGGTTGATTGTTCTCACTGTCAGAAAGTTTCTCCTTATTTCCAGGTTGAATCTCTCCTTGTTCAGTTTCCATCCATTATTCCTTGTCTGGCCTACAGGTGCTTTAGAAAATAGCTTGACCCCTTCCTCCTCTCTGTGGCAGCCCCTCAAATATTGGAAGATGCTCTCCTGTCTCCCCTGGTCCTTCTCTTCCCTAGACTAGCCAGGCCCAGTTCTTGAAACCGTCACCCACCTGGGATGCCTTCCTACAAACCAAAAAGCCTTTAAGAACTGCCCCATCTTTTTTTTTTAATTAATAAAAAAGCCGTCAACACTTAACAAATAACACTATCTTCATTTTGTAATGAGATTTTTAAAAAGTGGCCATACCTTTCTCTGTGCAAATGATAGCCACCAAGAAGGCAACGAGCAGAGTTTTCATGCTTGCGAAGTTCTCCAGAGCTTCCCCAGATGTTCCTGCTAAGGGAAGGTTCTATTTATGAGGTGTTGGAGGTGTTGCCTTTTTCGTTGTTGGTTGTTGTTGTTTCTGTTATGGTGTGGGTTGCCTGAATTGCCATCACAACGAACTGCAGGGCAAGAGCAATGCAAATCTCCAAGGGAGGATCCCAAATCCAGTGAGGAACGCCTAATCTCCTAGCAAGATATCCCAGGCATTTAAATTCTTGCTCTGCCTAATTGTGCTTAATTGTCCAGAGAGAGCTAACTCTGAGTTTATTTATTTTATTTATTCATTTATTTATTTTCATTTGTCAATCACTTACAAGATATTAGGTATAAGTGTAAACGTGAGTCAGAATGCAGGAAATAGGTACGAATAAATGGGGACAATAGGACAGGGACAGTAGACACGATGGTGCACTTATGCACGCCCTTTACAGACCCCTTAGGAAAGGGGGGAGGCCAATAGTGGAAAGTTTGAGGTTAAAGGAATGGGGGTTAGAGGATGTAACAACAGAGTCAGGTAGTGCATTCCAGGCATTGACCACTCTGTTGCTGAAGTCATACTTTCTGCAATCAAGTTTGGAGCGGTTAACATTGAGTTTGTGTGCCCTTGTATTGTCGCAGTTGAAGCTGAAGTAGTCATTGACCGGTAGGACATTGTAGTAGATAATTTTGTGTACTATGCTTAAGTCCAACTGTAGGCAGCGTAGTTCAAGGTTGTCCAATTCCAAAATTTCAGGCCTGGTGGTGTAGCGTATTCTGTTGCGAGCAAAAGAGTGTAGCACTCATCTCGTGAAATACTTCTGGACTCGCTCAATTGTATTAATGTCCAATATACAGTGCGTATTCCAGACGGATGAGCTGTATTCAAGTATCGGTCTGGCAAAAGTTTTGTATGCTCTAGTTAGCAATTCGATATTTCTGGAGGGGAAGCTTTGTAAGATTAGATTTACAACTCTTAATGTCTTTTTGGCATCGTTGTTACAGTGAGCTCTGGTGCTTAGGTCATTAGATATGAGTACTCCAAGGTCCTTGACAGGGTCATCAACAAGGTCATATCCACCTAGCTTGTGTTTGGTGTACTGATGGATGGATGGAGAAACAGCCTCAGGTATCCCTTGTTTCTCCTCCAAAGAAAATACTTGGCCAGGAGATTGGAAATTACGGCTGAAATTTGCCTGAAGGGGTATAGGGTTTCCTGCTTGAGTAGGGTGGACTCCAAGGCCCCTTTGAACTCCATTATTCCACATTCTGTCTTTTGGACACATGGTGGAAGGCAAGAAGACCCTAACGCTTGGAGAAATTAAAGACCATCCTTGAGTCTGGATGGCTACAAGAAGGAGCTTAACAAGAACTCAGAAAACCGAGAACAAAAAAATAAAAAACCCCCTATTTCTCAGTTCAGTGTAACCATCTTGGTGAGATTTATTCACTGCATCTCAAAGAGTCAGAAGCAACTGACCATGACCAGAAAAAAACATAAATAAATACATAAATGAAAATTTTTTTTGTTACACTACTGTTATGGTTACATGTTGACACTTACGTTTTTCTTTTGCTATTTCCGAACAGGAAAAAAAAAAGCAAAGGAGAAACAAACAGATGTATCAACATGTAACAATAATAGTAAAATAATTTTTATTTATGTATTTATTTATTTGTTTTAGTCTCTGTTTTGTTTTTATGATCAATCAAAACAAAACGTATACTAAAAAAAAATACATAAAGAAATAAAAAAAAGAGCAACTTACCAAAAATTAGGCAGGCACGTTTGCTGGCCAGCTGCACCAGGGTCCTCGATTGGGATTAGTCTGTAGAGCAGGGGTGTCCAACCTTGGCAACTTTAAGCCTGGAGGACTTCAACTCCCAGAATTCCCCAGCCAGCAAAGCTGGCTGGGGAATTCTGGGAGTTGAAGTCCTCCAGGCTTAAAGTTGCCAAGGTTGGACACCCCTGCTGTAGAGCTTTCTGCGGTAAGGGCTGCTGGGCTACCCGGGAGTCAGCACTCGACCTAGGCTGGTGGCGGCAGGAAGAGGTAGGCGACCAGCGGGGCTTGTTGCTTGCCTCCTAACTCAATGGTGGAAAGCCAGGTAGCAACAGTGCAGTGGGCCATGGGTGGAAGAAGATGGCAGCCAGACAAGGCATGCAGCATCGATGAGGGCGCCTGGGTAGTCTCAGAGTTGTTGGGACTCAACCGGGGCTGGCGGTGGTGGCAGGTAGACAACTGGGGCTTGCTTGAAGGTCTCACTCACCAATCTGCATCTTCAGCAACAGCAGCCGGGCAAAGATGGCCTGCCGAGCGAGGCAGGCTGAGCGAGGCAGGCCGGGCAAGGCAGGCCAGGTGAGGGTGGCTGGAGGCGGTGGTGACCAGGGTTTGCAGAGCTCTCACTCACCCAGATCAGGCAGGGCCATGAGCGGCGGAAGGCAGGCAGCAATGGCTGGCTGGCTGGTGGCTGCAGTGGCGGCGGTAGTGGCAGTGGCTGCTGGAAGCGATGGTGGCAGGTGGGAAAATGCAGGCAGCGATGTCGCGCACATGTGCTATAAGTAGTGACTGGGCGGGGTGGGTGGGGGGAGAATGCAGTCAGCTATTGTCACGCATGCACGATAAGGACTGACCAGTCAGAGAGCAGAGACATAGGCAGAGAGGGACGGGGCCAGCCAGGGGGCCGATTTACCGGTTCTCCGAACTACTGAGAATCGTAACAACCAGTTCTACCAAACCGATCCAAACTGGGAGAATCCCACTCCTGCTCCAGCAGCCAATAGAATACATGTTTTTGCACAGGAACAGGAAACTCAAGTGCAAAGCCCAAGTGAAGGTATAAAAACCCCTCACTCTCAACTCCATGTGGTCAGCTAGCCAGAATCACGTGTGCTTGGTGGTTCTGCTTCATCAATAAATGGACCCCCATTCCAATCAGCCTCTAGCCTCCATTTTGTCTCCAGTACCTCTCTCCCGGCTTGGAACCAAACCATTGCCTCCAACAAGTCCAAGTGTTTTGTACACAGACCTAAACTAAGCCAGTCAGGTGTTGCAAGAGACTCTATACCATCCTGGTCTAAATGGTTGTCCAGTCTCTTCTTGAAAACCTCCCATGATGGAGCATTGGCGCACCCACAACTTCCAGAGGTGGCTTTGATTTCAGCTTTAAATCACCGCTTTAAGCTTTAGCTTTATTATTCCTCCTTCCTGTGAGCAATCTTCTGGTTTGGCTTTATCTAGGGTGGAATGAAGTTGAATTAGCAATTAGCTCATCTTGGTGGACAGCTGATGATAATTTTGGTTTATCCCACAATGTCTACATGTACAGTTTGACCCAAATCAACATCTAGGGCTGAAATTCAGACTTTGGCAAAGCTCCTTGTAAGAACCAATTGATTTTGACTTCTTCGTTCATTGATCCCAGTAGATTTTTTTAAAAATCCTTTTCACTGAAACTGATTAGCCCAGAACATCAAGGTGTTCTAATGTACAACATATACATTTACAAGGGGCAAACCATGTGTAGTATTTTTTTTATTTTTTTATTAAATTTGTATTGCCGCCTATTTGCCATGGCGACTCAAGTCAGCTTACAACATATAAAACCACAATTTGTGTGGTAATGTTGCCCCCTCTAATGGTTTCTGTTTGTTAAGGAGTTGTGATTCGCCATCTACATGAAGAATTTGATTGATGCTTTTAAGGATACACATGTACACCCAAAACCTACCTCTAACCCTGGTCATCCTGTTTGTATGGCCATCGTTGCACCTGCAAACACCTCCTTGAATTTTTTTTACACTTGAAAATAACTCCTTCTAAAAAATGCAAGCAGGATCCTCAACAGTTTTCAGCTTTGTTTTATATCCAAGAATGCCTCTGGGGTGCCAAGTAATCTCCAGATGTTTCCTTAGAAGAGGTGAGAAGATGGTAAACTTATCTTCTGATTAGAAGAAGGTCCAGATGTCAGGAGAGGCAAAGATAAGCAGAAGTGGGAGAGATGAGGTTATCCATTCAGTTGTGTCCGACTCTTGGGGTGACATGATAGTGGTCTTCCAATATTTGAGGAGCTGCCGTAAAGAAAAGAGGGTCAACCTATTTTCCAAAGCACACGAAGATAGAAGCAGCAGATGGAAAGTAATCAAGGAGAAAAGCAACCTAGACTGTATGATAGCATGGGCAAAAAAATATTGGACATAATATAGATTTAGCAGATTGGGAAAATACTTGGAACAAAAATTACACATTAACAAGATCAGCGGCCTATAAAGGAAATATGTACAAGATGCTTTATCATTGGAATTTGCCATGAGATTGGCCAAAATGTACCCTAACATAAATCCGACATGTTGGAAATGTAAACAGAATCAAGGTACCTTCTATCATATGTGATAGTCATGCCCGGAAGCCCAAAAATACTGGACCAAAATATGGAAATGGATACAAGAAATAGTGGAAGATTGAATAGAGTTTAAACCAGAGGTTATTTTTGTTGGGAATAATTAAAGGGAAATATAGGAAAAAGATTAAATACATTTTACTACATATATTGACAGCAACAAGGGTAGTATACGCATAATACTGGAAGCAAAATAATACGCCCTCAGAGGGATTAGTAATTCAAAAAATTCTAGATTGTGCTGAGATGGATAAATTGATGTTAAAATTAAAAGATAAAGAAAAGTCAGAATATTATGAAATTTGGGACAATTGAAGGGGTAGGGTTCAACCGGTGTTACAACCAGTTCAGTGAGAGTACATTTTGCGCTTTGCGCTCTTCGGCTTTGCAACAGAGATGAGCACTGCCCCCTAGAGCCAGAAATGACTAGCACATATGCGCGAGGGAATCTTTACCTTTATCTTATCTTAGCCTCTCAGTTGCTTTTCTCTTCACCACTCTGTACTAGAGAGGGTGGTGAGGACAGCCAAGAAGATTAGGGGAAGCTCACTTCCTGTTATGCAGGATGCTGCTTATAAGCGTTATGTGCTTAGAGCTTGGAGCATCGTGAGAGACCCCACACACCCACTTCAAGGTGTGTTTCTGTTGCTCCCCTCTGGGAGGAGTTTTCAAAGTATTTCTAGCAGGACTTTTTACCAGATTCTGGAACCCCTTTGTTCCCTAGGCCATCCGTCTGGTAAACTCACAAGATTTGGTTTTTCTTGCCATGTACATGGATACATCCGAACTAGACTGTTATTTCTCTGTGTCATATAATATCTCTGGGTATATGCATATTATTTATTTACTTATTTATTTATTTGTCATGTTTAGGTAGTGTATTATTGGAGGTGGTGATCCTTTGAGAGCGACATGCAATAACGTTTCATTTTAATGTATGCTGATTAGTGTACATTAGAACAGAACAGAACAGAACAGAATAGAATAGAATAGAATAGAATAGAATAGAATAGAATAGAATAGAATAGAGGAGAGGAGAAAATAGAATAGAATAGAATAGAATAGAATAGAATAGAATAGAATAGAATAGAATAGAATAGAATAGAATTCTTTATTGGCCAAGTGTGACTGGGCACACAAGGAATTTGTCTTTGGTGCATATCAGAGGTGGTATTCAGCAGGTTCTGACCAGTTCTGGAGAACTGGTAGTGGAAATTTTGAGTAGTTCAGAGAAACGGCAAATACCACCTCTGACTGGCCCCACCAACCCCATCTATTCTCTGCCTCCCGAGACCCAGCTGATGGGCTGGGTCTTCTTTTGTTGCCCTGCACAGGAGAACGGAGCTGGAAAGCAGGTTAGTGGGGTGGGGAGGGAATGGGATTTTGCAGTAATCTTCCTCTGCCATGTCTACCAAGCCACGCCCACCAAGCCATGCCATGCTATGCCCACCAAGCCATGCCCACAGACCCGGTAGTAAAAAAAAAAATGAATCCCACCACTGGTGCATATGCTCTCAGTGTACATAAAAGGAGAAAAAAGAGAGGGGGGGAAATACATTCATCAAGAATCATAAGGTACAACACTTAGTAATAGTCATAGGGTACAATAAGCAAACAAATCATACTAGGAAACAGTCAATAAAAATTATAAGGATACAAGCAACAGTCATACAGTCACAAGTGGGAGGAGATGGGTGATAAGGAGTGACGAGAAGATAAATAGTAATAGTAATGCAGACTTTGTAAATAGTTGGACAGTGTTGAGGGAATTATTTGTTTAGCAGAGTGATGGTATTTGGGAAAAAAGTGTTCTTGTGTCTAGTTGTTCTAGTGTGCAGTGCTCTGTAGCATCATTTTGAGGGTAGGAGTTGAAACAGTTTATGTCCAGGATGTGAGGGGTCTGTAAATATTTTCACAGCCCTCTTTTTTACTGTTGCAGTATACAGGTCCTCCACTTAAGGCAGGTTGGTGGCCATTGTTTTTTCTGCAGTCCTAATTACTCTCTGGAGTCTCTGTCAGTCCTGTTGGGTTGCAGAACCAAACCAGGCAGTTATAGAGGTTCAGATGACAGACTCAATAATTCCTCTGTAGAACTGAATCAGCAGCTCCTTGGGCAGTTTGAGCTTTCTGAGTTGGCACAGAAAGAACATTCTTTGTTATGTTTTTTTGATGTCATTTTTGATGATATTTTTTATTCAAGTGACAATGAAGTTATTCTAACTCTAAGTCTACTACTGATGGACTAGTTCTCCTTGACACTACTCCATGGTTCACTTGCAACATCCCCTTCACGGTTTGCTAGTAGATTAATCAGCCAGGCCCTCAATTCACTGCTGAAAAGATTGTGCAAGATAAGCACATGGATAAGCCCATATCTTCCCAAGTATTGTGTCATACAAAGAATCTGAAACTGTGTTCCACGCTGTAAACTCCCTGGGAAGCTATGCTTGGCATTAGTTGTTTGGCTCTATCAAGGTTTCCATGTTGTGAAAATATATTTAAATAGATGTGAAAACGAAACTAAAAATAGAGGGCACAACCAAGAGAGATGTCTAAAAAGGGTGTGTCTGTACAAACACCTCAATCTGGCCCATCATTATGGTATCTGTCACATGGCCATAGAACAAAACTCAAGTCAAGTCAATCAATCAGAATAGAGCTGAAAGAGGGATAATATTTTACCGGTTCAGACCGGTTCAATAGAACCGGTTGTTATAATTCTCAGTAGTTCGGAGAACTGGTAAATTGGGCCCCTGGCTGGGACCACCCCTTTCTGCCCGCTTCTCTGCTCCCTGCCCAGTGAGTCCTTATCGTGCATGCATGTCATTGCGCGCATGAGTGACAATTGCTGCCTGCATTCTCCCCCCATCCACCCTACCCAGTCACTCCTTATAGTGCATGCGCACAACATTGCTGCCCGCATTTTCCTGCCGACCGCCATCGCTTCCTGCAGCAGTAGTAGCAGCAGCCAGACAGCCTATTAGGAAAAAGCAAAGGAAAAACATAAGTGTCAACGTGTAACAATAACACAAGTGTAACAAAAAAAAATTCATATATATATTTTATGTTTTTAGTATTATGATTAATAAAAACAAAACATATCCTAAAATTTATTAAAAAATAAAAATTTATTAAATTAAAAATGTAATAATCATAAAAACAAAACAGATACTAAAAACATAAATAAATACATAAATAAAATTGTTTTTGTTACACTATTGTTATTGTTACATGTTGTCATTTTGCTCTGATGGTGCCAGTTTTATGCTTGGGAGAAAATCTGGGGTAAGCACTAGGATAGCCAAAGACTTTCCAAAAATCACAAGATGGCACCGCTTAAACCATCGTCTGCAACTTATTTTAGATGATTCTATTAGGGAAATAAAGCAAGTATCTTTATCTTTATTGATAAAATATATTCTATTTTTCATCAATCCAATAAGAACCTAATTGAACTTAAAAAAATTTCCAAAAAAACTTGAGATTGAAATTATAAAGATTGGTAGAGTTTTTGGACCTATAGTTTAAGGTCAACCCAAGCTGTGTGGCGTGCTTATCCAATGCTACATCAGTTATTTTGTTCAAATAAAAAACACTCAAGTATGACTGCCGATCTTGAAAACACATATTTTCTCACTGATTTGGCGTTGATCATTGATGTCCTAACTGAAATATCCATTCTTTCTAATGCACTGCAAGCCAGAAACATAGACATTGTAAAGGTTGAAAAACTTGTGGTAGGATCAATTAAATCATTTGAAATGCTTACAAAGGAAAAGGGTGCATACGAAAAAAAGAAGTTGATGGATTAATTACTTCAGAAACCTTTAAAAATATAAATTTTGTACAAAATCATCGATTTGTGGGACTTCCTCGTGAAAGACTTGTAGAAAGCATTGTAATTAATTTGAAGAAAAGATTGATGGATTGCGAATATTTAAAAACAGGTAGCCAATTTAAAGACACTGAAAAATTAAAATTTCTAAATTATTTGGAGCCAGATTACTGGAACATTGAAGAAGTGGTGGCTCCATGGACAGCAGCTGAAGAGCAATTGATTGTGTTTGGTGAAATTTCCCATTATGAAATTAATATTAATGATTATCGCAATTTCATAGAAAATGTGTTAAAAGATTCGGAGAAATATGCAATTCCTGGCAGCATTAAAAAGACTAGAGATATTGTCAGGACTATTGCAATCAGCTCAGCAGAGGCGGAAAGGCGTTTCTTGCAAATAAACATAATATGTTCAGAGGGCAGAAGTCGCCTAACAGTTTCCAATGTAACAAACCTGCGGACTATCAATCTAATTGGCCTACCTCTGCAAGAATGGGACCCTGTTCCTATGGTTAAAAAAAATGGTTATGGGCACATCACAGAGCTGAGGATGCTCGTGTCAAACAAAATAAAACTGCAAGTGAGGACACCAATAAAAAAACCAATTTGGCAGTACTTTATATAATAGTTTTATTGGTTTTTTGTAAAGTTTTATGTTATGTAATAGTTTTGATTAACATTTTAAAACTTTGTTGTAACAAAATCTAGTTTTGTGTACCTTTTTTTATTATTTAAGCATTAAAGGCTTGAAATAATAAACTACCTTTTGTTTTGGCATGTCTTTGTTTTTTAATACTTAAAACAGTCATTAGGGCAAAGAAGTGATGTTGAGTTGGCCATGCCCAGCTGGTCATGTGACCACCAAGCCACGCCTAGCCAGTCATGTGACCACCAAGCCACACCCACAAATTAGGCCATGCCCACAGAAATTTTAATCCCACCTCTGGCTGGAAGGGACCTTGGAGGTCTTCTAGTCCAGCCCCCTGCTCAAGCAGGAGTTCCTATATCATTTCAGACAAGTGACTGTCCAGTCTCTTCTTCAAAACCTCCAGTGATGAAGCACCCACAACTTCTGGTGGCAAGCAGTTCCACTGGTTAATTGTCCTCACTGTCAGGAAATTTCTCCTGAATTCCAGGTTGCTTCTCTCCTTGGTTAGTTTCCATCCGTTGTTTCTTGTCCTGCCCTCAGGTGCTCTGGAGAATAGCTTGACCCCCTCTTCAGATCCGAACAGAACAGAACAGAACAGAATAAAATAGAATAAACGGAGCTGAAACGGAGCTGGAAGTCCCTGCTCATTCCTATTTATGACAGTTGCAATGTCCTTCAGTCATGTGATCCCCCAATAACTGAAATTTTTTAAAGCCAATAATTACTATGAACAACAAACCTTGGCAGGATGTAACAAAGAATCTACACTATTTTAAATAAGGGGAAAAGTGCATTACTTTGCCAAGTAGTAGAAAGTTCGGAGTTTAGCCGTTTTCCTTTATAAATCGGCTTTTGTGCCACAAAGTGGTGGATTTTCAACGTTCAAGTTCTCACAAAGTTGGAAACTTTATTCTCACATTCCTGCAGGACAGGAAAGCGATGTTAATGATCTGGGGAACTCAGGCATCTGGGAACAGGTATGGGAAGTCAGCATTCAAGTTTTTCCAGAAATATTTGTTGGAAATCCACTTAGCCAGGCAGGAGTTGGCAAGCACACAGTCCTTTAAAAGTCAAATACGCTAATACTAGGCGGTGTTGTAGGTCAAATGTTCCTAAAGCAATTGGATTGACATGTGTTCCTATGAGGGCTCCTTGGTGGTCTCTGAGATTGGTAGTTTTCTTGCAGAGGTTTCATTACCCAACTAGGTAACATCATCAGGATGTTGTAAGGAAAGGGGGTATATGGAGAGGAGGAGGGGGGAGGAGGATGGGGTCATTGGTGCTGTTTGCACTTGTTGCACACATTTCATTACCCAACTAGATAACATCATCAGTGCTAGAAGGAAGAGAGGTTTAGGAGGAGGAGGAGGAGGAGGAGGAGGAGGAGGAGGAGGAGGAGGAGGAGGAGGAGGAGGAGGAGGAGGATTGTAGGGTCCTTAGTTCTCTCTGAGCTTGATGGTTTTCTTGCAGACATTTCATTACCCAGCTAAGTATCATCATCAGTGCTAGGAGTTTGGTTTGCTCTCAATTTATTTTCCAGTGGCTTGTCCTGTCAGTGTTGGTGGGTCAGGGTTCCTTGCTAACTACTGAGTAGTAGTAGATGCTATTCCCTAATAGCCTCTCATTGCTAGCATTCATGATGTTATCTGCGAGAAAACTTGCAAATCTGCAAGAAAATGACTAAGCTCAGAAAGCACCAAGAACCCATCAGTCCTCTCTCCCTCCCTCCCTCCCTCCCTGCCTTCCTCCTCCTCCTCCACCCCCCTCCTCCTCTCCTCAAACCCACTTCTTTCTAGCACTGATGATGTTCCCTAGTTGGGTCATGAAACATCTGAAAACAAACAACCAAACCCGAAGAGCACACCAACAACCCCACATTCCTCCTCCTCCTCCTTCTCCTCCTCCTCCTCTCTGTAAACCCCTTTCTTCTAGCACAACAATGTTATCTATCTTGGTAATGAAACTTCTGCAAGAAAACAACCAGCAGAGGTGTTATTCAGCCGGTTCTGACCATTTCTGGAGAACCAGTAGCGGAAATTTTGAGTAGTTCAGAGAACTGGCCAATCCCACCTCCGACTGGCCCCGACAACCCCATCTCTTCTCTGCCTCCCATTGAGTCGCAGCTGATCGGCTAGGTCCCCTATTGTTGCCCTGCACAGGAGGACAGAGCTGGAAAGCAGGTTAGTGGGGTGAGGGAGGGAATGGGGATTTTGCAGTAACCTTCCCCTGCCATGCCCACCAAGCCATGCCCACAGAACCGGTAGTAAAAAAATTTGAATCCCACCACTGCTTCCGTGGTCCCTACCCTAGAATTCTATCACGGTTCTAAGAAATCCACACAAAAGGAGAGAGAAAAATCATAAGGCTGACCTCCTAACTACTAATTGGTGGTTTTGGAACCAAATGGCGTAATTTCATCTACACCCATCATCCTAATGACAGTATTACATCTACACCCACCATTCTGAACACTTTGGTGGAGGAGCAGATGAATCACGGTTATCTTAAAGCGTCCTTATTTAACGTCACACTTTCTAGTTTACACAACACATTTAACCAGGTCACTAACAAAGTCACATGACTGCATTTACCAATCTCGGAAGGATGGAAGGCTGAGTCAACCTTGAGGATCAAACTCCTGGCAGTGGGCAGAATCAGCCTGCAATACTGCCTCCTTAACCCACTGTGCTACCACGGCACCGATTGGCTTCACCTTGGCAAAAGAGTGAAATAAAGCTGTATCCTCTTTCTTTATTTAATCAGTTTAATATAAATTCAACCATAACAACACAAGAGCACACAATAGATATAAACTCAAGGTAAACCACACCAAACTTGATTGCAGGAAATACGACTTCAGCAACAGAGTGGTCAATGCCTGGACTACTCTACCTGACTCTGTGGTTTCTTCCCCAAACCCCAAAAACTTTAACCTTAGACTTTCTTCTATTGACCTCACCCCTTTCCTAAGAGGTCTGTAGGGGGCGTGCATAAGCGCACCAACGTGCCTACCATCCCTGTCCTATTGTTTCTTTTTATTTTTCTTATATGTATCCATTTCATGTATTCATAACTATGTTTATACTTATACCTATTATCTTGTAAGCGATTGACAAAATCAAATAAATAAATAAATATTGAAGAAAGCAGGATTCAAAGATGATTCTGGCTTTAAAATTAGAGGAAGAAACAACAAGGTATGTTACACTACCCTGTTTCTCTGAAAATGCGACTTACTCTGAAAGTAAGCCCTAGCTTGATTTTTACATGTGCACCTAATATAAGCCCTACCTCCAAAATAAACCCTAATTATGATTCCGCCAACACCAGAGTGCATGGGTAAAAATTAATCTAGGGTGGGGATTGGGGGAATGGAGCTGCCCTACTACTTACTTTTGGACAATTGTAGCCAGGCCTCGCACTTCCCGACACCTGCCTGCAGGAACTGGGCCTGGCTAGTCTAGTAAAGAGAAGGACCAGGGGAGACATGATAGCGGTCTTCCAATATTTGAGGGGCTGCCACAGAGAGGAGGAAGGGGGTTTCAAGCTATTTTCTAAAGCGCCTGTAGGCCAGACAAGGAATAATGGATGGAAACTGAACAAGGAGAGATTTAACCTGGAAACAAGGAGAAACTTTCTGACAATGAGAACAATCAACCAACGGAACAGAAGTTGCCCTCGGAAGTTGTGGGAGTGCCATCACTTGAGACTTTCAGGAAGAGATTGGACTGCCATCTGTCAGAAATGGTGTAGGGTCTCCCGCTTGGGTGGGGGGTTGGACTAGATGACCTACAAGGTCCCTTCCAACTCTGATTATCTGTTATCTGTTATCCACCACAGAGGCCTTCAGGAAAGCCTTGCCGGCCGCAGAAGAAGAAGTTCCTGAAGGCTAACAGTTGAAAGGAGGCCGGGGCGACGCGCACAAGTGAGGTTAATCAGTGGAGGACATCCCCTCAAAATAAGACTTGGTGCCTTTTTGGTGGCAAAATATATATATATGTAAGACAGGGTCTTATTTTCAGGGGAACAGGCTAATGACACCACTAGTTATCTGAAGGCTCTAGTAATGGATGTCACAGAATGCAGTGGAAAAAATAGGACTAAGGTTAAGTAAAAAGATGGCCCAATTAATGGCAAGAGACCCAGTCTGGTGTTGTGGTTAAGGCACCTGTCTCGAAAAGGGTTCAAGCCCTGCCTTCAGCATAAAGCCAGCTGGATGACTTTGTCACAGAAGGAAGTAGACGTTCTATTTTAATCTGTAGGCTCCAAATTGAACTAAGGAGAAATTTCCTGACAGGAAGAACAATTAATCAGTGGAACAACTTGGCTCCAGAAGTTGTGAATGCTCCAACACTGGAAGTTTTTAAAAAGATGTTGGATAACCATTTGTCTGAAGTGGTATAGGATTTCCTGCCAAGGCAGGGGGTTGGACTAGAAGACCTCCAAGGTCCCTTCCAACTCTGTTATTCTATTCCATTTCATTCCATATTTTCTATTCTATTCTATTCTATTCTATTCTATTCTATTCTATTCTATTCTATTCTATTCTATTCTATTCTGTTGTATTCCATTCCATTCTGTATTTTATTATTCTACTCTGTTCTGTTTTCTTCTGTTCTGTTCTGTTCCTATTCTATTCTGTTCTGTTCTGTTCCTTCCCGTTCCATTCCATTCCATTCTGTATTTTATTATTCTACTCTGTTCTGTTTTCTTCTGTTCTGTTCTGTTTCTATTCTATACTATTCTATTCTATTCTATTCCATTCCGTTCCGTTTCATTCTGTGTTTTATTATTCCGTTCTGTTCCTATTCTGTTTTGTTCTGTTCTATTCTATTCTATTCCATTATTAGGCTATTTTATTCTATCCTATTCTAATTATTTGGGTATGAAAACTGTGGTAAATCCTTCTGAGTTTTCAAATCCTTGGAACTTAATATTAAGAAAGGTGAATCTTATAGGTATGTGTGGTTAAATCTAAAAACTAGGGTTATACAACCCCAGAAAGTTAGTTTTATCTGATTTGCATCAGTGGCTCCATAATGATTGTCAGCTTTTGGATTAAAAGAAGGGGGAGGTTGTCAACAAGGCAGAGAAGAAAACTTTTGAACAATACAGCACGCCCTTGAATTACAACCATTCATTTAGTGACCACTTGAGAGTGGTGTGGTGGCCAAGAGGTGGAGCTCTCATCTCGCAAACAGGAGGCTTTGTGAGTTTGATCCTAGGGAGAGGCAGATATTTCTCTCTCTGGGCACAAGGAGAATATATCTGCCGAATATAACTCCGCACTGGTGACAGGAAGGGCATCCGGCCAGTAAACACTCAGCTGCAGTCAGTTGCCCTGACTCCACCCCGATGCAAGGGATTACGGGGTCATTAAAAGACCAAAAAAATAGGGACCACTTGAGGTTAGAAGAGCACTGAAAAATTGACTTATGACCGTTTTCCACACTTATAACAGTAGAAGGATCCCCACGGTCACATGATCAAAATTCAGACACTTGGCAACTAGCTCGTATTTATGATGGCGGCCGTGTCCCAGGGTCCTGCTATCCCCTTTTGCAACCTTCTGACAAGCAGAATCCATGGGAAAGCCGGATTCACTTAACAGCCGGGTTACTAACTCATCAACTGAAGTGATTCGCTTAACAACTGTGGCAAGAAAGGTAATCAAATGAGACAACACTCCTGTTAACAACTAACTCGCTTAGCCGCATAAATTTTGGGCTCAAATGTGATCATAAGTCGAGGATTACCCTTGACTTGAATACAGGCAGTCCTAGACTTATGACCACAAGTGAGCCCAAACATTTATGTTGCTAAGTGAGACATAGACATAGAATAAACAGAGTTGGAAGGGACCTTGGTGGTCATCTAGTCCAACTCCTTGCTCAAGCAGGAGACCCGATACCATTTCTGACAGATGGCTGTCCAGACATTTTTTAAGTGAGTTCTGCCCTATTTTTTGCGACCTTTCTGGCCACCGTTGTAAAGTGAATCATTGCAGTTGTTCAGTTAGTAACATGGTTGTTAAGTGAATCTGGCTCCCCCGTTGACTTTGCTTGTCAAAAGAGGACGTTGCCACCGTCATAAAAATGAGTCAGTGGGCAAGCACCTGAATTTCGATCATGGGATGTCGCAACGGTTGTAAGAGTGAAAAATGGTCATAGGTCACTTTTTTTTTTTCTCCAGTCTTGTAACTTTGAAAGATCACGAAATGAACTGTTGTAAATGAAGGTGTCAAGTCCGAAATTGACATATGTGTAGCCATTTTAGTTAGGCTTGGTATATATTCTTTTTCTTACTTTCTCTGTGGCAGTCATGGAAGGAAGGGTTTCAGGCTTGCCACATTCCTAAGGGGAGGAGGAGTTGAGATACAGAGAGTTGTTTAGGCTAAGTGGTTCTCCTTCCCGTGGGAACAAAACCTGACCTTGCTGAGAACTGGAGGTGGAGATTGATGACACCAGGCAAATGTTGATTTACTTCTATTGGACAAGGTGACTTTTGGGGGCTGTTTCTAACTTCCAATATTATGTGGTGTAATTCTGGGTTGTGTCAGATCTGGCATTACAACAGATGTTGCCAATTTGATGCTTTCCTAAATAAAAGAATTTGTTTTGGAAGATGGACTTCATTCTTTTCTTTTTAAATGGATTTCATCCCTTGGAAACCTGACACAAGGACTGTCTGGACTTGGAAACGGCTCCAGATTGCATATTTCGAGCTAAGAAGGTTCACAGAGCATACTCAAAGGGCACAAATGATCAGATGGCCTCGGTGGCACAGGGGTTTAGAACGCAGGGCTACTTCTGCTGACTACCAGCTGCAATTTGGCAGATTGAATCTCACCAGGTTCAAGGTTGACTCGCCTTCCATCCTTCTGAGGTTGGTAAAATGAGGACCCAGATTGTTGGGGGCAAGAGGCTGACTTTGTAAACCGCTTAGAGAGGGCTGTGAAGCCCTGTGAAGTGGTATATAAGTCTAAGTTCTACTGCTAGGAAGGAAGGAAGGAAGGAAGGAAGGAAGGAAGGAAGGAAGGAAGGAAGGAAGGAAGGAAGGAAGGAAGGAAGGAAGGAAGGAAGGAAGGAAGTGGTGTGGTGCAGTTGTTAGAATGCAGTATTGCAGGCTAACTCTGCTGAATTCCAGCAGTTTGATCCTGACTGGATCAAGGTTGACTCAGCCTTAGTTAGTGCTAAGTCAGGGGCGGGCAAACTACGGCCCGCGGGCCACATCCGGCCCGTTGGTCTGTCCAATCCGGCCCGCCCTGAAAAAAAATCTTATTGCCCTGAGCCGCGTGGCCCCAAAGCTGCAAAACAGTGCGGAGCGCTCGGGTAGGAAAGAAAAGAACTTTGCAAAGGCCTCGGCTGGGAGTTTGAAATCACCTTCGAGTGCGACCTCTCTGAAGGTGAGTCCCGCCGATCCCCCTTTTTTTTCCGGGGCTTCCAGGCTTAAACTTTGCAAAGGCAGTGTTTGCAGGCGGGAGCGTCTTCCCGCCGAGGAGCGGGAAGGTTCCGCCCGGCGGGCGGGCGGGCTGCTTGGAGCGGGCCGCTTGAGCCACCTAAAGCTAGGCCGCTGCTGGTGGAGCCTTGCCCTGCCTTGGTGCCCTGTTTCCCGGCTCGGCGGTCCTGCTCGGGCGGCACTTTAAAAGCCTGCTCCCAGCACCCGAGCAACTTCCCAGCAACTTGTGGCTTCCTTTTTCCTCGGGGCCGCGCCTGGCCCCAAGCCGCATGGCGGAGGGAAGCCCGGAGCGCCGCCGGGTTGCCTCCTCCAAGCAGCCCGCCCGCCTGCCGGGCTTCCTCCGCCGCGCGGCTTGGGCCAGGCGCGAGCACCCGCGAGTTAAAAGGAAGCCGAAAGTTGCTGGGAAGTTGCTCGGGTTTCCGGGCTTCAGGCTTAAACTTTGCACAGGCAAAGTTTGCAGGTGGGAGCGCCTTCCCGCCAAGGAGCGGGAGGGTTCCGCCCGGCGGGCGGGCGGGCTGCTTGAGGAGGCGACCCGGCGGCCTCTGGGTTTCCTCCGCCATGTGGCTTGGGGCCAGGTGCGAGCGCCCGAGAGAAAAAGCAAGCCGCAAGTTGCTGGGCAGTTGCTCGGGTGCTGGGAGCCGCCATCGTGGTGAGCGGTTTGTCGGCACAGGATTTTTTGCCCCTTTTGCCCTTCCCCTTCTTCTTCCTTCCCCTTCGGAGGCCCCCTGAGTCAGGAGTTGCTACCGCCAGTGCAGCTACACGCCCAGTCCCGCGTTGCCTTGGGAAGGGAAAGGCAAAACCAGGAGCCGCTGAGCCTGAGCTCTCCGGTGCCGCTGCTGCTGTTGCAAAGCACCGCCGCAGCTCTTCCTTTTGCCTTTCCCTTCCCGAGACAACGCGGGACTGGAGCCGCATGGAGCCGCGCCGGCGGTAGCAACTCCTGACTCAGGGGCCTCCGAGGGGAGGGGAAGGAGGAAAAGAAGGGGGAAGGGGGGGCGAAAGGGGGGGCAAAAATCTTGTGCTGACCCGGCCCATCTGTCAAATTTTAAAAGTCAATGAGGCCCCCGAGCCAAAAAATTTGCCCACCCCTGTGCTAAGTGCTAGTATTAAGAAGGAAGCAAAGGAAGGGGGGAAGGAAGGAAGTTCTATTGGAAGGAAGGAAGGAAGGAAGGAAGGAAGGAAGGAAGGAAGGAAGGAAGGAAGGAAGGAAGGGGTGTGGTGACGTAGTGATGAGAATGCAGTATTGCAGGCTGACTCTGCTCATTGCCAGAAGTTCAATCCTGACCGGCTCAAGGTTGACTCAGCTTTCTGTCCTTCCGAGGTCAGTAAAATGAGCACCAAATTGTTGGGGGGAAATAGGCCGACTCTGTAAACTACTCAGACAGGGCTGTAAAAGCACTGTGAAGCAGTATATAAGTGTTAAATTTTATTGCTGTTGCTATGTTCAGAAAGAGGAGAACTACTAACTACTAATTAGGATCTTCAACAGGCCCAGTCAGACACATCTGTCATTTTGGCTGCACGTCCTATTTGCACTCAGTTGTGCAAGAGAACCAAAGCTCCTTATTCCAAAACTCCACCTAGTGTCTGCCTGTGTACCTGAAAGTTGCCACCATTTGAAACTCTAACTTAGGGGAAAGTTCTCAAAGGAGTATTTGTCCAGATTAACAGAGTGGGAAGGGACCTTGGAGGTCATCTAGTCCAACCTCCCGCCCAAGCAGGAGACCCTACACCATCTCTGACAGATGGCCGTTCAGTCTCTTCTTGAAAGCCTCCAGTGATGAAGCTCCCAAAACTTCCCAGGGCAACTTCTGTTCCATGGGTTGATTGTTCTCACTGTCAGGAAATTCCTTCTTATTTCCAGGTTGAATCTCTCCTTGTTCAGTTTCCATCCATTGTTCCTTGTCTGGCCTTTGGGTGCCTTGGAGAATAGCTTGACCCCCTTCCTCTCTGGGGCAGCCCCTCAAATATTGGAAGATGCTCTCCTGTCTCCCCTGGTCCTTCTCTTCCCTAGACTAGCCCAGTTCCTGCAACCGTTCATTGTATGTTTTAGTCTCCTGTCCCCTCATCATCCTGGTTGCTCTTCTCTGCACTTTTTCTAGAGTCTCAACCTCTTTTTTATAATGTGGTGACCAAAACTGGATGCAGGACTCTAGGTGTGGCCTTACTAAGGCTTTATAGAGTGGTATTAGTACCTTCCTTGATCTGGATTGTATCCCTCTGTTAATGCAACTTAGGATTGCATTGGCTTTTTTGGCTGCCACCGCACATTGTTGGCTCATCCAGTCCTCTTAAAGTTATCAAAGTTGAGAAACACAGTTTAACTCCACAGCTTGGACTTGGAGTTAATTCAAACCCCAAGGTGTTGTTCACACATTGTCCCTGGGGTGGCAAACGAGCCATCCATTTAAAATCAGAATCAAAATAGAGATGGAAGGGACCTTGGAGATCTTCTAGTCCAGCCTCTTGCTCAAGCAGGAGACCCTATACTATTTCAACCAGATGGTTGTCCAATCTCTTCTCTAAAAACCTTCAGTGATGAAGCACCCACAACTTCTGGTGGCAAGCTGTTCCACTGGTTAATTGTCCTCACTGTTAGGAAATTTCTCCTTAATTCCAAGTTGTTTCTCTCCTTGATTGTTTCTTGTATTGCCTTCTAGTGCTTTGGAAAATAAGTTGACTCTCTCTTCGTTGTGGCATACTGGAAAACTACTATCATGTCCCCCCTAGTCCTTCTTTTCTCTAGAGCAGCCAAACACAAATCTGCAACAGTTCTTCCTATATTTTAGTCACCAGGCCTTTAATATAATTTATTAAATATAATTATAGTCTAGCATGGTGTAATGCAAATTTCATCCACACCATTCATTCCTGGATCCGTGCATTATGAAAACCTAGACATTCTTCTTGACAAATGCTAGTTAACCATGGTTAAGTCAAGGCTAGAACTGATCTGAAGACTTTCCAGTGAGAACGTAGTAATATAACCATGTTAATGGCACAAAATACAACTTTTCACTGTAAAAAAACAATTCAGAGGTTCCTTGAGTGGGAGAAATAATCCTAGATAATTTTTGACATGAGATCCTAAATTTCAGTGGAGTGGGAGAAGAAATTGTAGATCATTTTGGATGTGGGACCCCACATTTCACAAGCTTCAATGAATGGGAGAAGCCACCGTATAATATTTTTTGATGCAAGATCCTAAATTTCATGACTTCTTTGAATGGGAGAAGCAATGGTAGACCATCTTCGATGAGAGGTCCTAAATTTCAGAATTTCTTTGAATGGGGGAAGCTACGGTAGATCATTTTGGACATGGGCATGTCGTGAATTGGAGCAATTCGACAAAGGATTTTGCTACTAGGTATATCTCTTAGCATTTGCCTATTTATAAAAACACAAATTGCGAAATGAGGAGATGGGACTTATTCTAGAGATGTTCTGGATAAGTGGGGAAGATTTGGCTCCATCTCTTCACCCTGTGTCCCTCTCCTGGA
Organism: Notechis scutatus; assembly: GCF_049901735.1. NCBI lineage: Eukaryota > Metazoa > Chordata > Lepidosauria > Squamata > Elapidae > Notechis > Notechis scutatus. The sequence continues at coordinate 207,894,187 of NC_142011.1, forward strand.
ACCCCTATGAAGAGATGAAAGCCAAGAAGCTCCTGTCCTTCTTCGGTAACTTCTTATTCTTCTTCAAGTTCTGTCATCAGAAGAACTGGTCAGGACAATGGTTGGCCATTCCCATCACTGAGTGGCATTCCTCTCCCCTAGAGATCCCCAAATATTACACCAGGATTGTTGGCAGCAAGACGTCCCAAATGAAGCAAAGCCCAACACCATGTGAAGATCTGGGCAAAAGGCTGAGCATCTCTTGGTGATTCTCTTTTTGAAGGTCATCATGCCTGAATGATACAAGGAAGAAGCTGTAAGTGAGGTAAATTGATACATATTGAGTACAAATGCTTCAACATGACTACAAGTATTGAGAATTTAGTTCATTGACAGCCATTCCACCCAATTTGAAGACAATAACAGAGTTAGAAGGGATCTTGGAATTCTTCTCGTCCAACCCCCTAATCAAGCACGAAACCATATACCACTTCAGACAAAGAGTTGTCTAATCCAAACTGTTGGAAGTGTAAGAAGGAAAAAGGCACTTATTTTCATATGTGGTGGACCTGCCCAGAAGTGAAGAAATATTGGAACATAATTCGACAGTGGCTAGAAGAAATTATAAAACAGAAAATTGAATCTAAACCAGAACTATTTCTATTAGGTATAATAACACAAAAATATAATAAAAAGACAGATATATTATGTTATATATCTTAATCTGTGAAGATCTCTTATGCACAATTTTGGAAGCAGGAAAGAGTACCACCAGAGGGTGTTGTTATACAGAAAATATTACATTGTATAGAGATGGACAGGCTAACGTTGAAATTAAAAGATAAGGAAGATTCGATTTATTACATAGTCTGGGACGCCTGGTATGAATGGTTTAAGAATAAAAAGAAATTAAAATGGCAATTAGGTAAAGAATGAGAAATTATGTAAAATATGTATAGGCATTATGGAGAAAATTGAAATATAAGATGAAATATATTGATTTGTAGCAAGAGTAAGGAAAGAAGTATGCAATGGTAATGGAATAAGAAATTATATATAAAAATGTAAGGAAATGTAAAAGATGTCTTGATGTTGATACAACGATGTATAAAGTTTTATTGTAAGTTTTTAATATTTGAACATTGAATAAAATGTATTTTTTAAAAAAGAACATGGTTATGATTACATGAAATGGATACAAATAAAAAGGAAGCATTAGGACAGGGACAGTAGGCATGTTGGCGTGCTTATGCACGCCCCTTATAGACCTCTCAGGTCAGGTGAGGTCAACAGTAGACACTCTAAGGTTAAAGTTTTTGGAATTTGGGGAAGAAACCACAGAGTCAGGTAGTGCATTCCAGGCATTGACCACTCTGTTGCTGAAGTCATATTTTCTGCAGTCGAGTTTACAGCAGTTTACCTTAAGTTTGCATCTATTGTGTGCCTGTGCATTGTTGTGGTTGAAGCTGAAGTGGTCATGGACCGGTAGGACATTGTAATGGATAATTTTATGTACTATGCTTAGGTCAGACTGAAGGTGGCATAGTTCTAAGTCAGGGGTGGGATTCAAATTTTTTTAACTACTGGTTCTGTGGGTGTGGCTTAGTTGGTGGGCATGGCTTGGTGGTCATGGGACTGGGTGGACATGGCTTGGTGGTCATGTTATTGGATGGGCATGGCCAACTCAATATCACTCACATCGAGGCACGCATCTCCTTGCTTGGCCTCTCATGACTGTGGGGATGCTGCAACAGTCGTAAGTGTGAAAAATAGTCATAAGTCACTTTTTTCAGTGCCATTGTAACTTTGAATGGTCACTCCACACAAGCAAAGTACCAGCAAAGGAGGGGGAAAAAACTCCAGAGAAGTTCCAGAGACAGGAAGTCTAGTCCTGCCAAGAATGTAATAAGGGTTAACAGAGAGGCAGTTTCTGTAAGCAACACCAGAATGTTTCCTTCCTGCCTTCCTTACAGGATTAGGCCACTAATTTCTTCTAACAACCAGTTCTCCAAACTGCTTAGAATGTTAACAACCGGTTCTAGAAAATAGGTGCGAACTGGTAGAATCCCACCCCTGTTCTAAGTTGTCTAAGCCCAAAATTTCAAGTCTGGTGGTATAAGGTATTCTGTTGTGAGTAGAGGAGTGGAGGACTCTTCTCGTGAAATACTTCTGGACTCTCTTGATTGTATTGATGTCCTATATGCAGTGCGGTTTCCAGACAGATGAGCTGTATTCGAGTATTGGTCTAGCAAAGGTTTTGTATGCTCTAGTTAGCAGTACAGTATTACCAGAGAAGAAGCTACGCAAGATTAGGTTAACAACTGTTAATGCCTTTTTGGCAATGTTGTTACAGTGGGCTCTGGCACTTAGATCATTAGAGATAAGTACTCCAAGGTCCTTGTGATGAAGCGCCACAACGTCTGGAGGCAACTTCTGTTCCACTGGTTAATTGTCCTCTCTGTTAGGAAATTCGTCCTTAGTTCTAGGTTGCTTCTCTCCTTGATTAGTTTCCACCCATTGCTTCTTGTCCTGCCCTCAGGTGCTTAGGAGAATAGCTTGACTCCCTCTTCTTTGGGGCAGCCCCTGAGAGATTGGAACACTGCTTATCATGTTCCCCTTAATCCAGGGGTGTCAAACTCGATTTCATTGAGGGCCGCATCAGGGTTGTGATTGACCTCGGGGCGTGGCCAGGGGGCATGACCATCTCAATGTCACTCATCGAGGTTCTGTTTTCATCCATGATGGCCCTCCCGGGCTCCGTTTTTGCTGGCCGAAGGTTGCAGGAGGCCATCACGGCCCAAAATGGAGCCCGGGAGGACCGTGCACAGCCCTCCCAAGCTCCTGGGCCTTGAGTTTGACACCCCTGCCCTGCAGTCCTTCTTTTCATTAGGACGAGGGGTAACATGATAGTCATCTTCCAATATTTGAGGGGCTGCCACAAAGAAGAGGGGGTGGTCAGGAGAGGACTAGTTGGCGATGGGTTTACAGAAGTCAACCACTCTATGAAGAATGGTGAAAATAACGGTGGGGTTGTTTAGTTTAAGGAAGAGAAGGCAGACATCTTCCAATACTTGAATGCACCAGCGAACAGGAGCCGCTGATCCAGTTCTACAGAGGAATGATTGTGTGTGTCATCGGCGCCTCTATAACTGTCTGGTTCGGTTCTCCAATCCAACAGGACAATCACAGACGCCAGAAAGTAATTAGGACTGCAGGGAAAAAAAAACAATGGCTACCAACCTGCCTTCCATGGAGGACCTGTGTATCCTGCACGAGTCAAAAAGAAGTGGAATATCCTGTCTCCTGGAGCCATTGCAATCCTATCCTTGGAGAATTTTATATACGAGTAGTTTTAGACTTACAGCAGTTCATTTAGTGACTGTTTGAAATTACAAGAGCATTGGAAAAAGTGACTTAAGACTGTTTGTCCCACTTACAACTATTGCAACATTTCTGCGACCACGTGCTCAAAATTCAGACAATTGGCAACTGACTCATATTTATGGCAGTTGCAACGTCCCTTTGGTGACCTGGCAAGAAAATAGTTCATAGGGAAGCCAGATTCACTTAACGACCAGGTTACTAACTGAACTGCAGTCATTCACTTAGAAAAGTCATAAAATGGGGCAAAATTCAATAAACAGCTGCCTGGCTTAGCAACAGGCTATTTTGGTCATAAATTGAGGACTAACTCTACAGGTTGAGCATCCATTTGTCCAACACAGCTTGGGATTCTTATCTTGGGTAGGACATAAGATCAGTATAGTTCCTTCCAACCCAGTTGAACTTTGGACAACAGCTGTAAACGTTGTGAAAAGATGCATCACTCACAACGTCACAACTTTTAAGCCACATCCCTTGAGCCAAAGGCTGCATTATCCAAACTGGTTGCACCAACCTGGATAAAGCCATAAGAACATTAGCCTGGAGCATGAATGTGAGATTCTCTGCCCATTAGTGGGTCAATGGATTACATTTGCGCAAGGAATCACCAATGGTTTCAAAAGCCACACTGAGACCTGAGAAAATAGGAATAGCACTTATATACCGCTTCGCAGTGCTTTTACAGCCCTCTCTAGGCAGTTTTACAGAGTCAGTGTCAACTCAAAAAATACTCCTTTGGTGTTTTTTTAGTTGCCAGAAGAAAGGGAGTGGGGAAAGTAGTGCATTCCTTAAATGCTTCATAGATAATCTCTAAGCGACCGAAGCTTCTGGCACGCAAGATTATTACTGGAGAGCATGACTGATGACTCTTGGCTATGGATGTGTCCCATTGGAGAATATACATCCAGGGGGCGGGATGAAGACCAGGGTCAAGGGGGAATGATGAAGGATGTGTCTCAGAGTCGGCTACACCCAGGTAGCACCGGCATGTTCACTCCTAATAAATCTTCTTTAAGATGTGGCTAGAGACTCGTGATTTTAATGGGGGTGGATGCTGGAGCCCTGACAGCCAGCATATTACCCCCAACTATCTGGGTCCTCATTTTACCGACCTCAGAAGGATGGAAGTGTTCTGTACGATCCATTAACATACTTGCAAGCGCCACGTTATGATTGGTCAGAACGCACGGCAACCTGATTGGCTGAGCAAGCCGCACTGATTGGCCGCCGCGAATCCCCTGCGATTGGTGGAAACTAATCGCGGTAGATTCAAAGCGGTGCCATTGGCCGCGGCCGCCGCAGCCAGAGAATAAAAGCCGCCGTGTTTCTTCTGTAGCCCAAGCCGATCTCGGGACTTAATAAAGAGCTGAACTAAGTCACTGGCTCCCGAGTCTCCTTCCCTACGACGGACACGACAGGAAGCAGAGGTGGGCTGCTACCGTTTTGCATCTGGTTCGCTGAACTGGTAGTTGCAATGACTGGCTGGCGCCGCCCACCCTGCCCAGCCCCTCCCAGGAGTCTCCACGTGGTAAGTGCGGGGCCTGCGTGGAGGCTAAGGAAGGGCAAAAAACGGGCCTGCAAGAGGCTCCAGAGGCCGGAAACAAGCCCATTTCTGGCTTCCAGAGGGCCTCCGGAGCCCGGGGAGAGTGAAAATAACCCACCCACCCACTCCCCTGCCACGGTGCAGGAGGCTGACTAGGCCACGCCCACCATGGCCACACCCACCCAGCAACCGCTGGTTGCTAAAATTTTTGAAGCCCACCCTTGGATGGAGTAAACCTTGAGCCGGTGAGAATTGAACTGCCGAACTGCAGGCAGCTGGCGGTCAGCAGAATTAGCCTGCAATACTGCACTCTAACCACTGCGCCACCACAGCTAAAAAAAAAAGGATTTAGAATCACAAACGCCATCTAAATCAACCAGGCCATCATGCCGCTTTCACGCTTTTCCCCTCCACCCGCGAGAGATTTATTCCCTGGCCTCTTGGGGATGTGAGATGGAAAGGTGCAATGTCCCTTTTACTATATTAAAATATAGTAATTTGTACTATATTATATAGAATATAGAATATTTGTAGCTCAGGGCTGAACTCTGAAGTCCAGTGCAGAGAAGAGCAAGAATGATGATTAAGGAACTGGTGACCAAACATATGAAGATATTGCGTATCTTTAGTCGAAGGCTAAGGGGTGGCATGATAGCAGTCTTCCAGTATCTCAGGGGCTGCCCCCAAAGAAGAGGGAGTCAAGCTATTCTCCAAAGCCGCTGAAGGCAGGACAAGAAGCAACGGGTGGAAACTCCTCAAGGAGAGAAGCAACCTAGAACTAAGGAGGAATTTACTGACAGGGAGAACAATTAATCGGTGGAACTGCTGGCCTCCAGAAATTGTGAATGCTCTGGAGGAGAAAGAAGAGATTGGATAACCATTTGTCTGAAATGGTATAAGGTTTCCTGCCTAAGCAGAGGGCTGGACTAGAAGACCTCCAAGGCCCCTTCCCACTCTGCTATTCTGTTATTCTATAGGTGCTCAACATAGAACATAGGGCTGGAAGGGACCTCAGAGCTTTTCTGATCTATCTGGTATCTTCTTCTGCCTTGGATCCATATAATCTCTCTCTCTCTCTTCCTTCCCTCCTCCCCTCTCACTCAATCCCTCTCTTCCCCTCCCTGTCTCTCTCCGTTCCTCCCTTCTCCTCTCTCTCTTTCCTTCCCTCCCTCCCCTCTCACTCAATCCCTCTCTCTCACTCAATGCTGCTCTCTCCCCCTTCCTTCCTCTCTCCCTCCCTCCTTCTCTCTCTCTTTCTTTCCTTCCTCCCTCCCCTCTCCTCAATCCCTCTCTTCCCCCTCCCTGTCTCTCTCCCTCCCTTCTTCTCTCTCTCTCTCTTTCCTTCCCTCCCTCCCCCTCTCACTCAATCCCTCTCTCTCACTCAATGCTGCTCTCTCCCCCCTTCCTTCCTCTCTCCCTCCCTCCTTCTCTCTCTCTTTCTTTCCTTCCCTCCCTCCCCTCTCCTCAATCCCTCTCTTCCCCCTCCTGTCTCTCTCCCCCTCCTTCTCTCTCTCTCTTTCTTTCCTTCCCTCCCTCCCCCTCTCACTCAATCCCTCTCTCTCACTCAATGCTGCTCTCTCCCCCCTTCCTCTCCTCTCTCTCTCTCTCTCTCTCTCTCTCTCTCTCTCTCTCTCTCTCTCTGCAGCTGCCTTGCCTTTGGGGTAGGGCAACCCTACTGGTGCCAAACAACTGGTGCCCAGCCTACTTTCACCCCAACCGGTCAGCAACCAGCTGCCAGAAGCGCACCCAATTCATATGAGGCCACGGCGGTCACGCAGAACACTTCTTCCTCACTGCACTCTCTGAAGTGGAGACACCGCAGGTTGGTGCGCTGGTTGTCACACACAAAGCAGGTCAGTGGAGAAACTGCAGAAGGCAAGGAAGGAAGGAGAGGAACAAGAAAAGAACATTTCAGCTCTGGAAAGAGACATCTGGCAAATATCCTTGCCCAACATTTCCACATGTGATTTGGCCTCTGAATCCCCCAACTGAGTACAAAAGCTTTAACTTGAACCTTTTCAGCTTTTGCTTGCTGGTCAAAATCAACCATTTATAGCAGGGGTCCCCAACCACCGGTCCGCGGACCGATACCGGTCCGCGGAACAACTCCTACCGGGCCGCTAGCTTGCTGGGCGCCGCCATCTTTTTGATGAAAAAGTGCTTCGGTGAGCTTTTCTGGGTAGAAAGCTCACCGGAAGCACGTTTCATCAAAAAGATGGTGGCGCTCAGCGCTCGGTGAGCTTTTCGGGTAGAAAGCCATTTCTACCCGGAAAGCTCATCGAAGCGCAGGTGCCATCTTTTTGATGAAAAAGTGCTTCCGGTGAGGTCACCGGAAGCACTTTTCATCAAAAGATGGCGGCGCCCAGCTGATGCCGGTACCGGGCCGCGGCGTAAAAAAGGTTGGGGATCACTGATTTATAGTGTTATTGTACTTTCAAGGAGGATCCAGCAGTTAAAGACGCCAAGTTTGTCAGCTGGGAAGCTAATAGGCTACGTTTGAGACCAGAGCGCCATGAGCTGGGGTAAGCTCCGGTTCTTTTCCCAGCTGTTGCCCACCTAGGAGTTCGAAGGCACGAAAATGCGAGTAGATAAATGGGTACCCCTTTGGTGGGAAGATAGCAGCATTCTGTGTGCCTTTCGTCACATACTTGTGCCGCAGCCAGCTGCCTACCATTTGGCAGATCGAATCTCACTAGGCTCAATGTTGACTCAGCCTTCTATCCTTCCAAGGTCAGTAAAAATGAGGACCCAGATTGTTGGGGGCAAGAGGCTGACTCTGCAAACCACTTAAAGCACTATAAAGTGGTATATAAATCTACCGGCTATTGCTATTCCTTCCTTCCTTCCTTCCTTCCCAGCAGTTAGAATGGAGTATTTCATGTTGTGACTAGGAGGTTTGAACCTGCTCTGTCAGAAGACATAGGCTCGAGTGATGAGGAAGATCTGGCATTAAGGTTTGAGCCTGCCTTGTTGAGTGACACAAATGGGAGTCAGGAGGAGGAGGAAGATAGGGCATTGGGGTTTGAACCTGCTTTGCTGGAAGTTTCGGAATCCTCATCCTCTCCCAGACCTTCCTCATTAATTACACCTGTGTCGGCAGATAATCAGGAGAACGTGCCAGAGCCCTTGGATGAAGATCAAACCGAAGAATCTTGGTTTGATGCAAGGAACAGACGTAAGCAGAAACGTCAAGCACAAACTGGAAGGAGACGTCGAATCAGGGACTGAGTAAGAGACTGACACGCCCCTTTAGGAAATATAAGGAGGCGTGTTAGCTCTGGAGCCCTGTTCGGATCAACTTGTTGATTTGCATTTGCAGTTGGACAATTTATCCTGTTTGGAATTCATCTCTGATTTATAGTGCTGCTCGTTATAATTGGCTGACAGCTTCTGGGAAAACTGCCAACGACGAATTTAGTCAAAGGAAAGTTAACTCTGTTATTCCTGGTTTCTTCTGTTTGTATATTTTCCTTTGGACATTGGCCACAGGTGAGACAGAACAATTTCAGGTTACTCTGCCCACTGCCAGCAGTTCAATCCTGACCAGCTCGAGGTTGACTCAGCCTTCCATCCTTGCAAGGTCAGTAAAATAAGCACCCAGATTGTTGGGAGCAAATAGGCTGACTCTGCAAACCACTTAGAGAGGGCTGTAAAACACCGTAAAGCAGGATATAAGTCTAAGGGCTACTGCTATTGCTATAATTGGTAAATAGCGTTGTTATGTGATCATTTGTGTCTCCATGACAATTTGTTACTTCCAGTGAGGACATTGTGAGCTACCTGTCCCTGTGGGAGCGAGGATGACATTACAGCAGAGATCAGCAGACAGAGAATGGATACTGGCTACTGAAATCTCATGGGAGTGCCCATATGGACTCCAGAAAGCTTGTTCCTTAAAAGGTGACAGTAAGAACCGAGGTTTTTGCAGTCTACTGGTAAGCCAAGCAGCTGCGATACAACAGATTCCAGCTAGGCTCACAGTGGTAACGTAGCCTCTAAGGACATAAAAGTCATTTTTTCCGGTGAACAGGGAAATTATTGTTTCATGTAAAACCGCTTTTTTATACTTTTTTTGGTTATTTTTTCATATTTTTCTATCTTTTCTGTATTACTTTTACTTTTTGTTTTACTTTACTAGACAAAAGAACAGTTTTTTCCTGAACGCCATCACTCTGCTAAACAAATAATTCCCTCAACACTGTCAAACTATTTACTAAGTCTGCATTACTATTACTATTAACCCTCCTATCCTTCCTTTCACTCATCTCGTCCCACTTGTGACTGTATGACTGTAACATTGTTGGTTGTATCCTAACTATTTTTATTGACTGTTCCCTAGTATGATTTGATTGCTTATTGTACCCTATGACTATCATTAAGTGTTGTACCTGATGATTCTTGACGAATGTATCTTTTCTTCTATGGACACTGAGAGCATTTGTACCAAAACAAATTCCTTGTATGTCCAATCATTGGCCAATAAAGAATTCTATTCTATTCTATTCTATTCTATTCTATTCTATTCTATTCTATTCTATTCTTTGCATTAGCTTTCTTATTTTTGATTGTAATACTTGTTAAAGTTTTTTTTAATCTATGTCAACGTTTTCGAGTTGAAGAATTTCAGATTCGTACATGAAGAAAAAGGGTGGACTTGCTTTCCTATAAACGGCTTCCCCCAATCATATGGTTGTAGCCTTTGAGAAGATTCTTGAGAGTCTTCAGCTTGGACTGCCTGGAGGTCCAATCAATCAATCAATCAATCCTAAAAGAAACCAACCCTGACTCTTGGAAGGACAGAAACTGAAGCTCAAATACTTTGGCCACCAAATGGAAAGAGAGGACTTGGAAAAAACCCTGATGTTGGGGAAAGATGGAAGGAAAAAGGAGAAGAGGATGGCCGAGAAGGAGATGGTTAGATAGTATCATCTACGCAAGCAACATGAATTTTGGGCAAACTCTGAAAGACGGTGGAGGACATGAGATCCTGCCATGCTATGCTCCATGAAGTCGGAAAGACTTAGCAACTGAACAACTGGTAGAACTGGAACCTTTGAAACGTTCTACCCCTCCCAACACATAATGCTTCCAAATAAAATATAGGTCAATGAACAGATCAAAACTAGAGTTGGGTAACTTGCCTGAAGGTAATTTTGGCAATTGAACTCTGTTGGTCCAGTAGTGATGGGCTTACCTTCATTTTTAAGCAGAAGCAGCAGGCCAAGAACGACAAGGTAGGTCTTCATGGTTGGAGGTTCTCCTTCTTCCTTGACACCCTCAAGTGAACCTTGGAGGACCTGATGAAGCAGTGGATGTACCTTCTCCAAAGGAACTGGGACGTTTGGGAACAATGATATACATGCCTACGTGTGAGTCGCCTTGCCTTCCCCTTTGGGAGGTTCAACTAAGAAGATCAATGGTTGCCTCCAGCAAACAGGTGTGGTAAAACATTTCTAACATTTGGCAACACTTTCTCCACCATCAAAAACTCCTCCTCCTTACTCTGTCCCTTCTCTACCTAGGGAAAGTCACTGGTTGGTGGAAGATCACCTGAAAAGCACTGGATTTGCAAGGCACATGGATCAAAGGCGCTCATGTTCCTGCCAACGTGACTGCTACTCGTGATGCAGGATCTGCTGAACTGTTTATCCAGCAAGTCTGGCCCAAATGTATGAACTCCGACTGATTTACGTGTAAGTGTTGAGGACACAGAGAAGATGCTTGTAAATATCTTTACCCTCCAAAAGTAAAGCCCTACACTTAGGTAAGAACAACCAAAAGGACACATATAGACTGGGTGAAACCAGGCTCAATAGCAGGAACTGGGAGAGGGATCTTGGAGTCTTAGTGGACAACCAGCTAAATATGAGCGCAACAGTGTGCAGCGGCAGCCAAAAAAGCCAATGCAACCCTTAATTGCATTAACAGAGGGATATGATCAAGATCAAGGGAGGTACTAATACCGCCATTAACCAATGGAATAGCTTGCCACCAGAAGTTGTGGGTGCTTCATCAGTCGAGGTTTTTGAAGAAGAGATTGGACAACCATCTGGTTGAAATGGTCTAGGGTCTCCTGCTTGAGCAAGAGGCTGGACTAGAAGATCTCCAAGGTCCCTTTCATCCCTTCTATTTTGATTCTGATTTTAAATGGATGGCTCGTTTGCCACCCCAGGGACAATGTGTGAACAACATCTTTGGGTTTGAATTAACTCCAAGTCCAAGCTGTGGAATTAAACTGTGTTTCTCAACCTTGATAACTTTAAGAGGTCTGGATGAGCCAACAATGTACAGCGACAGCCAAAAAAGCCAATGCAATCCCAAAGTGCATTAACAGAGGGATACAATCAAGATCAAGGGAGGTACTAATACCACTCTATAAAGCCTTAGTAAGGCCACACCTAGAGTCCTGCATCCAGTTTTGGTCTCCACACTATAAAACAAGATGTTGAGACTCTAGAAAGAGTGCAGAGAAGAGCAACCAGGATGATTAGGGGACTGGAGGCTAAAAGATACAATGAACGGTTGCTGGAATTGAGTATATCCAGTCTAGTGAAGAGAAGGACCAGGGGAGACATGATAGCAGTATTTCCAATATTTGAGGAGCTGCCACAGAGAGGAGGGGGTCAAGCTATTCTCCCAGGCAACTGAAGGCCAGACAAGGAACAATGGATGGAAACTGAACAAGGAGAGATTCAACCTGGAAATAAGGAGAAACTTTCTGACAGCGAGAACAGTCAAGCAATGAAACAGAAGTTGCCTTTGGAAGTTGTGGGAGCTTCATCACTGGAGGTTTTCAGGAAGAGACCTTTCGGAAATGATGTAGGGTCTCCAGCTTGGGCAGGGGGTTGGACTAGATGACCTACAAGGTCCCTTCCATCTCTGTTAATCTGCATCTGTATCTTCTCGTAGTCCAACCCCAAGCAGGAAACCATACACCATCCTGGACAAATGCTTATCCAATCTCTTCTTATGACCTACAAGATTCCTTCCAACATTGTTGAACTGTATCTATATCTACATTATCTGCTGTTCATCAAGGATCTCTTAAAGTAACTGAGAAGGATTACTTGGATGGATCCAGGGAACTATGAATACGGGTTGTTCTCAACTTGCAAACATTTGTTTAATGACAATCCATTCCTTGGACCTTATCTCAAGAATGGTGACTCTTTGCAGGCATGGGAGGTTGCTTTTAAAAAAAGAATCATACAACTCCAGAAAGAATGTTTGACATCTGATTTGCCTCAGTGGCTACATAAATGATTGTCAACTTTTGGATTTAAAAGAAGGGTGGGTGTGTTTGTTTTCAACAACAGGGCAGAGAAGAAAAGCTCTGGACTTACAACTGTTCCTTTAGTGACCGTTTGAAGTTGCAGTAGCACTGGAAAAAGCAACTTATGGCTGTTTTTCATGTTTATCTCATTCATGTTTACGTAAACCAGAGGTGGTATTCAGTAGGTTCTGACCAGTTCTGGAGAACAGGTAGTGGGAATTTTGAGTAGTTCAGAGAACCGGTGGTAACTTTCCTCTAGGAGTGGGGAGGGAATGGAGATTTTGCAGTATCCTTCCCCTACCATGCCCACCAAGCCACGCCCACCAAGCCACACCCACAGAACCAGTAGTAAAAAAAATTGAGCCCCACCACTGACATAAACGTGAAAAACAGATGCTTTCTTGAAATTCTGGGAGTTTTTAAGTCCACAAGTCATTAAGGGGTCATCATTCCCCAGCACTGATCTAGAGGCAGCCGGGCAAAATCTCCTCCCATGTTTGTAGAGATTTTCAGTCCTCCATGTCATGGTTGTCCCAAATCCCTAGATGACCTGGAGGACTGAGAATCTCTACAGACTTTCAGCTATACAATTTGGGATGAACACCCTTGGAATGGTGCAGGTGTAGAAATGGATTTCCAGAGGGGAAATTGCAGACTACAAGAACTAGGAGCATCACTCAGGAGAGGATGCAGAGAAACTTCCAAGTGGCCTCAACGACCCTCTAAAAGGATGCAAATAACCAGCTGTCTGCAAGGAGAATAAATCCTTCCGTTCTCCACCATCCGGTCAGAAGGGAAGAAGCTTCATGGATGAGGAGTGAAACGTCTTTAAATAAAAACCAGAAAGTCCAGTTTCCTCTTGAAAAAATACCTTTGGGACAACCAGGACCTGGCTGACTGAAAATCTCTACGGACTTTTAGCTATACAATTTGGGATGAACACCCTTGGAATGGTGTGGGAGTAGGAATGGATTTCCAGAGAAAAAATTGTGGACTACGGGAACCATTAGCACCACTCAGGTGACCCTGAGGACACAGATAAACCTCCAGGTGGCCTCAATAGTTCTCTAAAAGGATGCAAATGACCAGCTGTCTTCAAGGAGTATAACTCCTCCCATTCCTCACCATCCAGTCAGAGCTGAAGAAGCTTCTTGGATGAGAAGTGAAACGTCTTCAAAAGAAAAAATAAGAAAGTCCAGTTGCCTCTTTAAAAAAGCACCTCTGGGACAACTGAAGACATAAATAAACACTCCAAGTGGCCTCAATGACCCTCTAAAAGGATGCAAATGACCAGCTGTCTTCAAGGAGTATAAATCCTTCCATTCCCCACCATCCTGTCAGAGCTGAAGAAGCTTCTTGAATGAGAAGCAAAACATCTTCAAAAGAAAAAATAAGAAAGTCCAGTTGCCTCCTGAAAAAGCACCTTTGGGCTCTCCCCAAGTTGTTAATACCTTTTTCCCTGTACCAATTGGACATATTCTGTCTTGCATCCACCCTCAGCCTTAACTCTGCTTCTTAAAATAAGTGAACCAGAAATATGGTGGTAGAAATATGATAGTAGCAACAGAAAGACACTTATGGATGAAGTTTTCTAGATCAAAGTGTTGTTTCAAAGGCTTTCTGTTCAACGTTTTCCTCTACAAATTTTAGTTACGGGAGAGTCACCTTCTGCTGTTCGTATGTTTTAGCCTCTAGTCCCCTAATTTTTGTCTTTGTTGCTCTTCTCTGCACTCTTAAGATCTTTTTTTACATTGTGGTGACCAAAATTGGTTGCAGAATTCCAAGTGTGGTCTTAACAAGGCCTTATAAAGTGATATTAACACTTCACGTGATCTTGATTCTGTTAATGCGGCCTAGGACTGTGTCGTTTTTTTGGGGAAGAATCTCATTGGAAAGATCTCCAAAGGGATCAGGGTGGAGAGGAGATCTACAGAGGGTCAGAAAAGGTTTGAATTGTATTGAGCTTGGTAGAGCCACATTCCCTCTGGGTAAGGAGTTCACACACCCTGGAAGGATGCAATTCATCCCCTTATAATTGCACACTCAGTGACACAAAGTAGTGACGATTTGAGAGCTATCTGAGATTAAATCAGCCATACAATTAAGAATTGCAGCATGTTCTGAACTCATTCTGGAGAGCATTACCGGTCAGAGTTGAATTTCTATTCCTTAGCATTTGGTCAGGCTTCTTCCAGAACATGAAATCGCGGGTATTGCCTTACCGTCACCAAAATTACTCTACCATAACTACATGCTGGTTGCCAAGCACTTGGAAGGTTGATCGAGCAACTGTGAGGATGCTGGGACGATTGTGTGAGGAACCTTGTAACTTCTGTCATGGAATGAATGGTTGTGAATCAAGAGTTGGTACTTTTCAGAACATTATATACCCTCTACTTAGTTGTTTTGTGTGGTTTTTTTTCTTCTTTCCCCTTTGTTCCTTTTTTCCCTTCCCTATCCTTCCTACTTTCACTTTCCTTCCTTCCTCTCCCTTCCTTCCTTCCCTCTTCCTCACTCCTTCCTCCCTCCCTTCTTTCCTCTTAAGATCAACTTCCCTTTCACCCTTTCTCTTCCTCCCTCTCAAACTCCAGACCTCCCTCCCTTCCCTCTTCCTTCTCTTTCCTTCCCTTCCTCTTAAATTCCCTCTTTTTTCCTTCCTTCTTCCTATTGTTCCTTCTTTCCTTCCCTCACCATTTATCCTTCCTTCCCTCTCCCTTCCCTTCCTTCTTCCCCATCTTCCTCCCTTTCCATTTTCTTCCTCCCTTCCTCTTCCTACTTTCCTTCCTTCCTCTCAAACTCAACCTCCCCCTCCCTTCCTTTTCCTTTCCTTCTTTCCTCTCCCTTCAATTCCAGACCTCCCTCACCCTTCCTTCCCTTGTTTTTCCTTCCTTCTTCTCTCCCTTTCTTCCTATTGTTCCTTCCCTGTCCTTCCCTTCCTTTTCCATCTTCTTCCTGCCTTTCCTTCCTTCCTCTCAAACTCGACCTCCCTCCCTCCCTTTTCCTTTCCTTCCTTCCTCTCCCTTCAATTCCAGACCTCCCTCACCCTTCCTTCCGTTTTCCTTCCTTCCTGCCTCCCTCTTCCTCTCTGCCTCGTTCCTTCCCTCTCACCATTTATCCTTCCTTCCTTTCCATTTCTTCCTCCCTCCCTCCTCTTCCCTTCCCTTGCATTCTTGACACCAAATAGGGCAAGAGAGCCCCTTGCAGGCTCAGATAAAGGAACCACAATTTTTTACTTTCTCCGTGAATACGACCAAACAACTGCAGATGCTGCAAATTCACATGCCCTCGTGTGGCGACAGGCTGAATCACACCAAGAAGAAACCAAGAAACTACCAGAATCTTTTCAAACACCATTTTAATTGGTTGCAAGAAATGTTAGAAAAACATGTCAATCCAAGGAAAAACTCTTTGTCCTGCGATTGATCTTAAAAAAAAAATACATTTAAAAATAGATCCTCCATTGAACAAGCCAAAAGAAAGACACAGTCCAAAAAACTGTCCAGGGACAGTATACACTTCTTTAAAAAAAAATAAAAAATAAAGGCCCTAGAATTGGAATCGAATAAAACCACCTAGAGTTTCTGGGAAAATAGCAGCAGAAGAGTTTTATTGCAATACGTTATGACATATATTAGAACGGATCTTCTCTTGTTATTCCCATTGTATTACAGGGTTCGCAAGGAGGATAAAAAAAAGCAATATACATGATGAAATTATTGTAGTGGCAAATTCATATGAAAATATTCCAAGTGCAAATTCCGCGCTCTGAAACATTCCACACTGCTTCCTTCACATAGTGATGGAAATAAGATATTCAAATATTGAACTGTGCAAAATTTTATTTTAATAAGTAAACCCCTTAGCCGCTTTCTTTACTGGACTCTGGTGCATTCAGCCAAAACCCCAAACAAAACTGGCACTTAAAACTTTTAAGCATGCTATTCCCAAAGTGACACCTCCTTCTGTCTTGGATACAAGTGACCATCACCCCCAATCAGCAGGATTCATTCCTATGATGGCCACTGAACTAGAAAAAGTTTATTTATTTTTTTCTCTGATGCTTTACCAGGTAAGCAAACTGATTCTGGGGCGAATTCTTTTCCATTTTGATTAACAGCCCACAATCAGAAACTCAAATATTATTTGTTTTGTAATGCCACCTTATCTTGTTCTCAGAAAAACACCCAATAAACCTGAAAGTGTCCCTAGAAAGATTAGATCTAAGAATACTTTTAATCGCTGGGGGCACCCACCTCAAGGGGTGAATTAAGGAAACAGAATTGAAATAAGGCATGTGCGTGCCCACAAGTAAAACCGATGAATGTTTAGTCTGTGGCATTGAAACATTTTAACCCTACAATTACCACTGCCCTCATTTTTGTGGGAGGATTAGCAACCTGAATTCATTAGATGACCCAGAATATTAATTCTGCAGGGAATGGAGCCATTAGTAGATTCCACCTACCAATGGTCCCAGATACACTCTGGAATTCGTCACTCAAGAAGTTGGCAGTCTAGACCAGGGTTGAGTAACTATGGCCTCTTTACGATCTGTGGACTTCAACTCCCAGAATTCCTGAGCCATGCTGAGGTAAAAGGGTCATAGTTGCCTAACCCTGGTGTAAATGTTGTGTCCTTCGTTGGTTTTAAAGTCTAGCATTTGCTACACTGTGTACTAAACCAAACCATCATAGGCTGGCCATGAATTGTAGATGTTTACTGCTAAGATGTTTTTCACGGTAATATCTACAGATCTTTCCTGACTGGAATAATTTTGCAGTGACTACTACAAATACTCGGTGACAAATTTAACTTCTCGTTAGTGTGTGTGCCAAAACTGTGTGTAGAACAGTCTTGAGTTACTCTTCTTCTAATCCAGATTTTTGAAGGCACCTCTGCTGACATCTTGACCACAGTCCAATTAAGGATGGAGGGATCTCCCTCTGTGTCTTTTCTCCCAAAAGAAGCCACTCAACTGGTTCTAGCTGATGTTTGAGATTCCCCACTAAAGGGTGAGGACTTCAGGTGGTGAGGAGCACCCAAGAAGGAGGAAAGTTAGAAAATGCATCACATGGCATACAAGTCTCTTTTCTTCCTGGGTTCCATGTGTCTCCTCAAAGTATTAGAAGACAACATTGAATGAGCCAAGGGAACATGACGGTGATACGCCTTTCCCTGCACTAGAGATCCTCTAGATGTAACAAATTGTTCCAAAGATCTTTAGCTCCTTTCTTTTGTGTTGGTGGTCCACCATATCTCAAGGACATCAAGAACTTGGCCTTCAATGAACAGCGGTGTACAAGAACTCAAGAAGTTGAGTTTTACAATACATTACCCAACCTAACCTTCCAATTCATGAGGGGCTTTTCCTAAAAGTCTTGGGGAAAGAAGCTGAAGGTTTAGTTCAAGGGTCTTCAAACTTGGCAAGTTTAAGACTTGTGGACTTCAACTCCCAGAATTCCTGAGCTAACATAACTGAAGGAGGAGGAATTCTGGGAGTGGAAGTCCACAAGTCTTAAAGCTGTTGAGTTTGAAGACTCCTGGTTTAGTTCAAGACAGTTGGATCTTCTCGTGCCGCGACCATCCCTAAGAAACCTAGAAGAGAAAGCTATGAGAACACTGACTAATCCTGTTCCAGAACTATTCTTCTTGTGAGTGGTCCAGCATCCTCACAGACCAGGATGGAGAACCAATGCTACTCATAAATAAATAAAGCAGGGCGGTCTCCCTTTTACACAGAAGTAGAAACAACAGGCTCTCCGTTCTCCTTTAGATGTATTTTGTAGGTGCAAAACAGCCCTCCCTGCTAGTAAAGGCACACAAAAACATGCCAACGAGCGACCCCACAACAAGCCGGGAGCAGCCTAGATCCCTTTAGAATACAAAATCTTCCTCCGCCATCGCAATGGCCCACGCAAACTTCTCTCGCTGAGTTTTGTTGTACACCTTTTCGATGGGCACGTCAAACCGTTTGCACCTAGAGTCAAAGAATGCAGAAGAGAAGAAAGGACACACGTCAGCATCAAAGCAGAACTGGAGGAGGCAATGAAAGGATCATAACAGGATCAACGGCCAGACGTTGATCCCGATGGACACTTCTATTTTAAGCAGTTCTCTCAAGATTGCTAGGATTTAGATCAGGTTTAACTGAATTCAAGGGAGGCTGGATTTTGTTTGTGGCTATGTGGGGATTCTAGCCCGATTCCTCTTTTGACTCCACCCCCCTGGATTCTGCCACCTCCTACATAAATAGCTCAAATTCTATAAACCTTGCACAATTGTCCAACTGTTTCTTAGGTTTCTTAGGTTAGGGGGGGGGTCAAACTTGTGGGCCGTGGGCTGGATGCGTCACGCACAGGCCACGCCCACCCCAGCTCCGTGAATGGGGAAAACGTCGCAAAATGTCACGTCACAATGTGACACGGCAAGTTTGACACCTGTGTTATATAGTAACCAAGAAATGTTATGGTAGCTAACTCTCTATAGCAGATGTCTTATCAAAATGTGTTAGATAACATAATCTACAGCCTCCAAAAGTTGAGAGTATATGAAGCTTAGGGTTGAACTTCTTGGTGGCTCATGGGTTAGAACACAGTCCTGCAGGCCACTTCTACTGACTGCCGGCTGACTGCAATTTGGCAGTTCGAATGTCACCAGGCTCAAGGTTGACTCAGCCTTCCTTCCTTCCGAGGTTGGTAAAATGAAGGCCCAGATTGTTGGGGGCAAGAGGCCGACCCTGTAAATCGCTTAGAGCTGGAAAGCAGTATATAAGTCTAAGTGCTATTGTTAAGTAGGAAGGAAGGGGAGGGAGGGAGGGAGGGAGGGAGGGAGGGAGGGAGGATGGAAGGAAGGAGGGAGGGGAGGGGGGGAGGGAGGGGAAGGAAGGAAGGAAGGAAGGAAGGAAGGAAGGAAGGAAGGAAGGAAGGAAGGAAGGAAGGAAGGAAGGAAGGAAGGAAGGAAGGAAGGAAGGAAGGAAGGAAGGAAGGAAGGAAGGAAGGGCTGTAGTGGCGTAGTAGTTAGAATGCAGTATTTCAGGCTAACTCTGCCCACTGCCAGCAGTTCGATCCTGACCAGCTCAAGGTTGACTCAGCCTTCCTTCCTTCCAAGGTCAGTAAAATGAAGGCCCAGATTGTTGGGGGCAAGAGGCCGACCCTGTAAACCGCTTAGAGCTGGAAAGTAGTATATAAATCTAAGTGCTATTGTTAAGTAGGTAGGTAGGTAGGTAGGTAGGTAGGTAGGTAGGTAGGTAGGTAGGTAGGAAGGAAGGAAGGAAGGAAGGAAGGAAGGAAGGAAGGAAGGAAGGAAGGAAGGAAGGAAGGGCTGTAGTGGCGTAATGGTTAGAATGCAGTATTTCAGGCTAACTCTGCCCACTGCCAGCAGTTCGATCCTGACCGGCTCAAGGTTGACTCAGCCTTCCTTCCTTCCGAGGTCAGTAAAATGAAAGCCCAGATTGTTGGGGGCAAGAGGCCGACCCTGTAAACTGCTTAGAGAGGGCTGTAAATCACTGTGAAGCAGTAGATAAGTCTATTGCTATTCTTGATGTTCTCCAAACTTGGTTGTTTTTATTCAGATGTTTTGTTAGTAGACCACTGCAAGAGATTGAAACTAAATCTACTGCTTTGATGGGGTTACCTAGCCTGGTATAATGGAATGCAAGGGAGGTTGGACTTTGTGACTACATAGGGATTCTAGGCTGTTTCCTATATTGACTCTGACCCCAGATTCTACCATTCCTTCTCCTAGAAGTTCCTGTCCTTCAACTTCCCTCAATGATTCCCAAACTTTTTAAGTCTACCGCCCCCTTGGTGCTACAAACTCATCCTCGGTGCCCCCCACCCAGGGGTGGGATTCAAATTTCTGTGGGCGTGGCCTAATTTGAGGGTGTGGCTTGCTAGTCATGTGACTTGAGTGGGTGTGGCTTGCTGGTCATGTGACTGGGTGGGCATGGCCAGGTGACTGGCAAACCAAATACAAGTGGTCCTCACTTAATGGCCGGTTGTTTAGCAAGTGTTATAATTTATGACTGGCCTCCCCAGAGCTACTTGACCTGTTTTTGGAGTTTTGACAGCTTTAGATCAGGGGTCTAAATCCCACCCCTGCCTGTGTGTGTGAGAGAGAGGGAGAGAGAGAGGTTGGATCAGATCTCTCTCTCTCTCTCTCTCTCTCTCTCCCACCAACACCAGAAAGCCACCGTCAGTCAAAATTCATATTAGCGGTCTCCGGGATTTAAAATTATGAGCTTGGTGGTCCCTGAGGTCCAAAAGTTTGGCGACCCCTGATCCAAAGGGATGAGCCTGAGAGAGGGAAAGAGAGAGAGAAAAGAAAGAGAGAAGGAGAGAAAATAAAGAGAAAAGGGAAAGAAAAAGGGACAAAGAAAGAGGGGGGGGGAATGGAAGGAAGGGACAGAAAGAAAAAGAAATAAAGAAGGAGGGAGGGAGGGAGGAGAAAGATAATGAGATATCTATTCTAGTCCAATCACCTGCTCCAGCAGGGTAAGAAAGGAGTGTGTGTGTGTGTGTGTGTGTTCTCCTTGTAATTTACCAGTACATTTTGGTTTTGCCTTCTTCAGAATTGGCACTATAATACATTGGGGAAAAGTAATTTTTAGGGTGGAGATCTGGTCCAATGGATCCTGTTTAAAGCCTCAACAAAATGTGAGAGCTTCCTGATAGTCTTGACCATGTTTCGTCCACAAAACCTTGTGCCTGCGGGGCCGGCACTTCGAACATGGATGGAGGGGGAGGGGAGGGAGAGGGAGAGGGAGGGGAGGGAGGGAGAGAGAGAGAGAGAAAGAGAAGAGAGAGAGAGAGAGAGAGAGAGGCAGGCAGGATAGGATAGATAGATAGACAGACAGACAGACAGATAGATAGATAGATAGATAGATAGATAGATAGGCAGGAAGACAGACAGACCTTTTGGATGTAGGTAGGTAGGTAGATAGATATTGGTAGGTAGGTAGGTAGACAGAAAGACAGACAGGTAGGTAGGGAGGCAGGAAGGTATGCAGGCAAACCTTTTTTGATGGATGGATGGACTGACAGACAGACAGAATGCGACAGCGGTGGCACGTTGGGAAAGTGGTGGCGGCGGCTTTTCCCAACATGCTGCCACATTCGAGGCGCCGGTTCCGGTGCGGTACGACAGTCAATGGGGTGAGCCTGCAGGTCCCCAAGGGGGCCGGAAGAGGGGTGCTAAGAGGCGGCAGGGGGAGTTCGAGGCGCTGGCCAACCCTGCAGGTTCACCCATTGACTAGCACCGCTCCGGAGCCGGCACCTCCAATGCAGAAGCAATGGCACATTATGTGCCGCCGCGGCCACGTTTGACACGCCACCCTCTGCTGCCTCTTAGCGCCTCTCTGCTGGCCCCCTTGGGGACGCTAAGAGGTGGCAGGGGGGCGTTCGAGGCACCAGCCCTGCAGGTTCACCCATTGACTGTAGCACCGCTCCGGAGCCAGCACCTCGATGGGCGAACTGCAGGGCCAGCCGGCGTCTCAAACGCCCCCCTGCTGCCTCTTAGCACCCCTCTGCCGGCTCCCTTGGGGACGCTAAGAGGAGGCAGGGGGGCCGCGGCAGCACATAATGTGCCACCGCTTTTGCATTGGAGGTGCCGGCTCTGGAGCGTTACTACAATCAATGGGTGAACCTGCAGGGCCGGCCAGTGCCTCGAACGCCCCCCGCCGCCTCTTAGCGCAACCCTACCAGCCCCTTGCCTCTTAGCGCCCCCTAAGGCATCCCACCGCCCCCAGGAGGCAGTACCGCCCACTTTGGGAACCACTACTCTGAACCCAGGGGTGAGAGTCTACGATTTAAACCGGTTCTCTAGAACCGGTTGTTATGATTCTGTGCAGTTCACAGAACTGGCAAATCGTGCCCTGGATGGCCCCGCTCCTATTCGCCCGCCCCTTCCCTCCCCGACCAGTCAGTCCTTATCGCACATGCGCGATATTGCTGACTGTGTTCTCCTGCCCAGTCGCTCCTTAAAGTATTACTTTTTTTCCCCCTTTCCAACGATCAGCTGTTCTGACGATCAGCTGTTCTGACGATCAGCTGTGCCAGGATCCGCCTCGCTGTCTTTACTGCTTCACCCAGGAGGCGAAAAGGGGCGCAGGCTGGGCCCCAGGGAAGGCCTCCTGGGTGAAGCAGTAAAGACAGCGAGGGGGATCCTGGCACAGCTGATCGTCAGAACAGCTGATCGTCAGGAGGGGGTGTTTTTGCTCCCACAAGGTTTCCCTGAGGCCCAGGAGGGGGAAAAAAAGGGGGGGTGCTGCAAAAAAAAAAGCCACACCCACCCGATCACATGGCCATGCCCACCTAGCCCCGCCACCAGAACTGGTGGTTAAAAAATTTGCATCCCACCCATCTAAACCCCCTTCTAGCTGCCCTTCACCCACCAGGCCACGGTGATGCGGGGGTCCAGGTAATTCAACTTAGAGGTGCCCATAGCGATCTGCTTGTTTTCCTCTTTGTCAGTAGCCTGCAATTTCAGCTTCGCCAGCTGTTCTTCGATCTTCTTCACCAGTTTCTTTTTCTTTTCGACGGCACTGTTGCAAAACAGAGACATCCCCTGTAGAAGTCTTTCTCAACCTTGCCCATTTCCAAGATGGATGCGCTTCAAGCTCCTGAATTCCCCAGCCAACACGGGGAATTATTTTATAATTACATTTTAATCGACTCAAAGCCAGCATCCCCACAAATACGTGCATATACATCTTTTTTTTTTTTCTTCCCACCCATTTTTTCCCCACAATTGCAGCGTTTGCTTTTTTGTTGGATGAAATGAACATTGATCCACTGGTTGTGACAAGAATTGACTGACTGGCCTTTTACCTGAGTTGGATTGTGTGGGCTAAGAGAAAGTGACTGGCTCACAGTTATGTAGCCAGCTTTTATGCCTAAGGCAGGACTAGAACTCACCGTCTCCTGGTGATTGTCCCAACGTCACCCAGACGGTTCTCATGTCTAAGGCAGGACTAGAACTCACCGTCTCCTGGTGATTGGTCCAACGTCACCCAGCAGTTTTCATGCCTAAGGCAGGACTAGAATTCACCATCTCCTGGTGATTGGTCCAACGTCACCCAGCAGTTTTCATGCCTAAGGCGGAACTAGAACTCACCATCTCCTCCCAACATCACCCAGATGGTTTTCATACCTAAGGCAGGACTAGAACTCACTGTCTCCTGGTGATTGGACCAGTCACCTAGCCGGTTTTCATGCCTAAGGAGGAACTAGAACTCACCATCTTCCGGTGATTGGCCCTAAATCACCCAACCGGCTTTCATGCTTCTTGTGACTAGAACTCACAGTCGCCTGGTGATTGGCCCAAAGTCACCCAGCTGGCTTTTGTCAGCATTTGGGGAGCTGACAGCTTTCATGCCTAAGGCAGGACTAGAACTCACCCCTGCTAATTTCTAGCCTGGTGCTTTCACCACTAGACTGAACCAGTTCAAATGGACATATATCTAACATGCCGTTCAATGAGAATAAAGAGGGATGTCCATCGGTGAGATTAAACACCCCAGGCTTAAAAAAAGAACCAAGATTTTCACTCACGCTCTTGACTTCGCCTCTTTCTTGCACTTGTGTTCTGCCTTGGCCTTTCTCAGCCTCGCTTTTGCATCGGCCAGCTGATCCTTTCGGGCATCTATCTGGAAATACAAAATGAATAAGTCAAAATGGAGTCCTCTGTCCTGTGTAAACAAAGTCTCTGCAGATGAAACACTTCACTTTTTTTTTAAAGTTTACTTTATTGTCATTGCACCTCGTACAACAAAATTAAATATCACCTTCACGGTACGTCATGACTATGAAAATAAACACAAACACACATCCTTCACCTTCTATGCCATTGAAGTGAAAACCCCTGATATTGCATTAATATTGCACTATAATGTAGAATGCAGTAGACTTACTGCCCTGGAGTAGAAGCTGTTTTTCAGCCTATTTGTCCTTGTTTTTATTATCCTGTACCGGCTGCCAGATGGTAATAGTCAAAAAATGGATCTTTAAGGATGTTTTGAACTTTCTTAAGGCAGCAGGAGCTCTAAAGCTCTTCCAAAGAGGGGAGAGGGCAACCTATGATCCTCTGGGCAATGATGTTCACCCTCTGGAGTGCTGTCCTATCTGCCATTGTGCAATTGGCAAACCATACAGAGGTGCAGATACTCTCTATGGTGCAGCGGTAGAAGGTCACCAGCAGTTTCTCATTCAGTTGTTGTTTCCTAAGAAGCCTCAGGTAGTATAATCTCTGCTGGGCCCTTTTGACCAGGGCTGCAATGTGAGCACCCCAGGTCAGGTCCTCTTTTAGGGTAACACCCAGAAACTTAAAAACTGGCCACTTGTTCCACTCGGTCTCCATTGATAAGCAAGGGCTGGAGGTCTGATCTTCATCGGAAACTGGAAAGCGTGCAGAGAAGTGCAACATGGGCGGTGAGAGGCTAGGACA
This sequence comes from Notechis scutatus, assembly GCF_049901735.1. NCBI lineage: Eukaryota > Metazoa > Chordata > Lepidosauria > Squamata > Elapidae > Notechis > Notechis scutatus. The sequence continues at coordinate 207,918,807 of NC_142011.1, forward strand.
CTTCAAGGAACCAGGTGCCTTTAGGCATGAAAACCAAAATCTAAGGAGAGACATGACAACAGCCTTCCTAATGCTTCTACTCCAGTGAAGGACGTGAGGATTTATTCTCCTAATAGAATAAATCTGTTATATTCTTCCAACAGAAGAGACAATTCAACCCTTTTGTAGCTCAGGCTTGAATTGTGGTGTCCTTGGGTGCTCTCTGAGCTCGTTGATTTTCTTGCAAACGTTTCATGACCCAGCTAAAGAACATCATCAGTGTTAATGATGGTGTTCATAGCACTGATGATGTTCCCTAGTGTGATGACCTGGGGTGGTGACACAAAAATAACCGAAGCACAAAAATAGAATAAAGTTCCTTTAATGCCTCCAACTTGGCCCCAGTGTCCAATTATCCTCAGCTGGAAATCAAACTCTTAAAGAAAACAGTATACGGAGGGAGTAAATGCCGTCCGCACCCAAAGTAAAGTTAATTTGAAATAAATAACCCAACACAAACCACACTGAAGGAACTACTACGGCAGGTAAGGATGATTAATTGCAGACTTCTACCAGATAGCGCAGCCACCGCAGTTGGGAGGAAGCCAAAACACAGATAAGTTCCGACAAGAATAATGCACTGGGCCATGCACAGTTTGTCCTTTTAACCAGTCCTCACAGCTACAGCCCATGAAGGGGATCAGGGCCCTTTCCTCCCCCATAGACCACACCATTCACCTTTCTCCCTTATCCTCTTCTCCCTGAGTGCCCTAGAATGAAGAGGGGATGGGCCTGGGTCTTCCTCTGACTGCCCAGCCGGCCTGTACCCTTCCCCAGTTTCCTCCACAACCTCTGGAGCCAAACTCCCACTCCCTGTCGGCTGTTCCTCCTCTCCCTCGGAGTCAGATTCTAACAGGGGCATGACACCTAGTTGGGTAAATGAAACATCTGCAAGCCAAGAACCAAACTCAGAGAGCATCAAGGACCCCACCCCCAAGTTGTTGCCATCATTGTCATCCTCCTCCTCCACTCCACAAACCTTCCTCCCTTCTAGCACTGACAATATCACCTAGTTTGGTAATGAAACACCTGCAAAAAAAACCAACCAAGCTCAGGAAGCACCAAGGGCCCCACTCTTCTCTTAATGCCCAACAGCAGGAGAAGAATATCTAAGGGGGAGTTTTGAACTCAAAGTAAGGAATTTCCTGGCCTCAACAGCTATAGATTATTGAATCGACCAGCCTGCTGGAGATATGAAGTCTCATTCCTGATACAGGTAGTCCTTGACTTGTGACTACAATTGGGACCAGAATTTAATCATCTGTATTTTTCAGTGGATGCAGTGGCTCAGTGGCTAAGACACTGAGCTTGTCGATCAGGAAGGTTGGCAGTTCGGCGGTTCGAATCCCTAGCGCCGCATCACAGAGTGAGCTCCCGTTACTTGTCCCAGCTTCTCCTAGCAGTTTGAAAGCACGTAAAAAAAATGCAAGTAGAAAAATAGGGACTCCTTTGGTGGGAAGGTAACAGCATTCCGTGCACCTTCGAAGGCATTTAGACATGCCAGCCTCATGACCACGGAGACATCTTCTGACAGCGCTGGCTCTTCCGCTTTTAACGGAGATGAGCACCGCCCCCTAGAGCCAGAAACGACTAGCACGTATGTGCAAGAAGGGGAAACCTTACCTTAATTTTTCAAAGAAACATTTGTGTCAGGTGGTCTGAAGATTCCTGCCCAGGCAAATGTTTGAACTAGAAAATCTCCCCGGTTCCTCCTAACCTTCAGATTCAAGAAAATTCTAGGCAGGAAATCTAGATAGCCCTTCCTTCCTGCTGTCCAGTTCTTATCTTCTCCTCATTTCCGCTGTCCAACATGATCCACTCTGACACCCTCTGCTAGAAAAACCATGATTCCAACAATGCTGGTTGCCAGCAATTGTAAGTTTTCTTTTTTATACCGGCCACAAATTGACCCCCTACAAGCCTCCAGCAAAATGCATGTGTCAACTCATAAAACATTCCCATGTCTGCTTTCGAGTTGCCATAAACAAAGTGTGTGTGTGTGGGGGGGGATCTGAAGGAGCAATACAGCACTTTAAAACCAGAAGTGCATTCCACCCTTAACTTACAAAGATTGTAGCTAGGCTACCGGATCTTCTGCCTGGGAAAATCCTTCATTGAAGAGCGTGATTGATGACACCCAGCCCGTGATTCATGATACACCCAGGGGGGAAACAGGGTCTCAGGTGACTGTAAAATTATGTATGCCAGAGTTGGCTGCATTTAGGCGAATGCCAGCATGTTGCTCCTAATAAATCTTTTTTTGAAGCTTGGCTCGAGGCTCATGATTTCATTAGGGCCATCTTGACATCATGGGTGTGTGTCCACCTCCTTTTCTACTGTCTCACCTTTGCCTGGAGGTTCTTCATGGACTTCTCGTAGGTCTTTGGAGTTGATCGCTGATGGTTGCACAAAATGGCCACAGCTCGGTTGGCTCGGTTGTAGGACAGGAGCTTAGCAGCCAGGGAGTCCTTCTCTGTGGGTGCAATTGTGTGTGAGAAATTAGCTCAAGGAATCAAGGTCATCAAAATCAAGGGAGGTACTAATACCACCACTCTATAAAGCCTTAGTAAGGCCACACCTAGAGTCCTGCATCCAGTTTTGGTCATCACACTATAAAAAAGAGGTTGAGACTCTGGAAAGAGTGCAGAGAAGAGCAACCAGGATGATTAAACAAGGTTTGAGGCTAAAACATACGATGAACTGTTGCGGGAACTGGGCCTGGCTAGTCTAGTGAAGAGAAGGACCAGGGGGGACATGGATAGTAGTCTTCCAATATTTGAGGGGCTGCTACAGAGAGGAAGGGGTCAAGCTATTTTCCAAAGCACCCGAAGGCCAGACAAGGAACAATGGATGGAAACTGATCCAAGAGAGATTCAACCTGGAAATAAGGAGAAACTTTCTGACAGTGACAACAATCAACCAATGGAACAGAAGTTGCATTCGGAAGTTGTGGGAGCTTCATCACTGGAAGCTTTCAAGAAGAGACTGGACTGCCATCTGTCAGAAATGGTGTAGGGTCTCCTGCTTGGGCGGGGGGTGGTGGACTAGATGACCTACAAGGTCCCTTCCAATTCTGTTAATCTGCATCTTCTAGTCCAACCCCAAGCAGGAAGTCCTATACTATTTCAGACAAATGGTTGTCCAGGCTCTTTTTAAAAGACTCCAGTGATGGAACGCACACAACTTCTGGAGACAACCTGTTCCACGGATTAATTGCAATCAGGGTCATCAAACTGATAGTGTCCTTCACAAGAGAAAGTTTCATGAGATGTCTCTCCCAATCCCCCTCCTTCTACCATCAGAGGGAGACCAAATGCCAATGAACTGACTAGGATGTAGCTGTGATTTCTACAGGTCTACTTCCCTTGGTGTGCCATAGGTGAGCTACCTGGTTTCGCACCAGAAAGACAAGTGGCTCTTCCCATAACATCAACCTAGGCCACCTCCTTCCACCAGAGCTACCTCACAAATGAGTGTCGCAACCAGGAAGGTTCAAAGCCAGTAGGAATCTGAATGCCTGCACAGAGCACCAACTCTTCTCCCTACCAAGGTGGTACCTATTTATCTACTCGTATGGAACAGTTTTGAACTGCTAGGTGGACAGAAGCTGAAGCTGAGTGACAGGAGCTCACCCTGCCATGCGGTGCTAGGACTCAAACCGCTGAAGCAGAGACCATCTCCAGTATCATTAAGCCAGTGACAGGAGCTCACCCTGCCATGCAGTGCTAGGACTCGAACCGCTGAAGTAGAGACCATCTCCAGTATCATTAAGCCACTGAGCCACCTCGCTACTGCTTGGAATATGAATCCATTTATCTGTTCCATCCCCAAAATACGTCCCATCAAAAGTTCTCCAGAGGCACGGAAAAATTCTGCTAGGATGAACAGAAGGCCCCAAAGCTGAACAGCTCAGAAGGCAACGCCTCGATTTCGGCTTACCATTGGTCAGTGCTTCCAGCTGTTCCTGCAGCGTGATGGACGCATTGTAAGTGCGGAAGACCTTTGCTGTCAACCCATCCATCAGGTCCTGGAGATGTTTGTTCAGCGTTGCTGTCTGGAAAGCCAAGTGGGAGTAAATTAGAGAAGTGTCAGAATATTCATGAACTGGCAAAAACATGAACTGGCAAAAATCTGCTCTGAGCTATGAAGCTGCTGTTTGTGTTTTGCTTGTAACCTTTTACCATGTCGGAAGAATCTACGATTGGTATTGTAATCTTTACTTCAAGCGCTATTATGTATATAAAGAAGTTAATGAATCCTGCTGAATCAATCATGTGTGTGTGTGCTCTCTGGATTTGAATTTCTGCTGCAAACTCTAACAAGAAGAGGAGCAGGAAAAATAGTGGCCCAGGTTAAGAGCTCTCAGCTGACCGTCAATTTCTGGAAAGCGCAGGAATTTAATTCGGGCATACCCCTATCTTTTCTCCAGCTCTCTCAAGTAATTTCTCTTTCCCTAAAAGGTAGCTGTAGGATTGGCATTCGTCCACTTTCTGTCATCTTTGGTCCAGGAGAAAGCAAGCTAAAGAGTTTTGTGGTGGTAATGAAAGCTACTTCTGCCATATGAATTAGGAGATGGGTCTCCAAACTTGGCTGGCTGGGGAATCCTGGGTGTTAAAACGTCCACAAATCTTAAAAGTTGCCAACTCTGGAGACCACTAGACAAGGAGATCGTGAGACTTTGAACTGAAATGCAAATGGAAGATATTCAAAAATAAAACTATCCTACGTAATTATGTTTTAATCTTCTTCCGCCGCAGAACCCCAAACTATATACATTAGATCCCCGTTAATCTCCATTCCCCACCATCCAGTCAGAGCTGAAGAAGCTTCTTGGATGAGAAGCAAAACATCTTCAAAGGAAAAACAAAACAAAACCAAGGAAGTCCAGTTGCCTCTTGGAAAAAAAAAAAGTACCTTCGGGACTTAGATCCACACTTGCTTAAGCAAACTGAACTATCAAATAATTTCACATCATCATGTCCTGGATTCCGGGATGGACTTCCATTCCCCACCTTTCCCTCTGCCTCAAACCTAATGAAGTGGGAGAATGCAAATGTACCCTCAAGGATGACAGACAGGGGTACAAAATTCAAGGCAAGTCAATGGGCACTTACAGAAAGCTTATCAAACAGGTTGTCACCAGGTTCTTTCTCCTCCATGAACAACTTCAAGTTCTTGAACACCTACAGCAAAGACAGAACTCACAGTTAAGGCCCTCCAAAAAAAATTTACAGTATCGAAAGCACCTGGGATGACCCGGGGCATGACACAAAAATAACGAAGTCAGCAAAGTAGAATACATTCCCTTTAATGCCTCCAACTTGGCCCCCGATGTCCCATTATCCTTGGCTGGATCTCAAACTCTTCCAAAGACAGTCTACAAAGGGGCAACCACAGTTGGGAGGATGCCAAAACCTAGATAAGGGCTCAACCAAGATAATGCACGCTTTGCTTCCAGCAAAGAGCCATGTGCAAACTCCCCAGTTATATCCTGTTCTCCCAGCTGCAGCCCATGAAGGGGATCAGGGCCCTTTCCTCTCTCGTAAACCATGTTGCTCCCTTATCCGTTCCTCCCTGTGTGCCCTAGGATGAAGAGGGGGTGGGCTTGGGTCTTCCTCTGAATGCCCAGCCGGACTGTGCTCTTCCCCCGTTTCCTCCACAGCCACCGGAGCCACATCCCACTCCCTGTCAGCTGCTCAATCTCCCCCTCAGAATCAGACTCCAACAAGGGTACGACAGTACCACTGGATGCAGCGTCAGATCTTGTTTGCCAAGATTTGAAAGAGAGACTCGGGGTAAGAGGGAAGAAGATCCAATATCATCGATGGTTGGAGGCTACCTGGCTGAAAATCAAACCAAGTGGAGATGTTTGGAACAGCGAATTCAGAAAATGGGAGACGTGCAGAGCAGTTCCATCTTGTGATGACCACAAGGTGGAGGCCTCAGAAGAAAAAAATATGTGTATCTTCTGGAGATCTTCAACTTTGGCTTCTAAATATTGTAGAGCAGAGGTGTCAAACAGGATTTCTTTGAGGGCCAGATCAGCATTGTTCTCCTCTACGGGCCAGGGGTTGGGACAGATGCCTCCTGCAGCACCCTGCTGGCCAAAACGGGGCACGGGGAATCCATGTGGGGCCTCCTCACGCCTCGTTTTCACCCTCTATGGCCTCCTGAAAACAGGCTGTGTGGCCTATATATAGATTCTGACCAAACTCTGTCTTCTTCTTCTACTCCATCCTTACCTGGGGAGACAAATGGAGAAAAGGTTTTGGTAGCCCAGTCCTTCTCCAAGACAGATAATTCAGAACTTCTACCAAGTAGCCCAGAACTGACCTTCTGTTTCCAAGATCTCCAGTAGAAGGCAGAAAAACAAAGCTAGAAGGGACCTTGGGGGGTCTTCTAGTCCAACTCCCTGCTCAAGCAGGAGACCCTACTCCAAGGGTCTTCAAACTTGGCAAGCGTTAAGACTTGTGGACTTCAACTCCCAGAATTCCTGAGCTAACATGACTGGCGGAGGAATTCTGGGAGTTGGAAGTCCACAAGTCTTAAAGCTGTCAAGTTTGAAGACCCCTTGCCCTAGACCATGTCCCACAAACGGCTGTCCAGTCTCTTCTTTAAAAACTCCAATGTTGCACCCACAACTTCTGGAGGGCAAACCGTTCTACTGATTGGCTGATCCTGCTGGAGATCCCCCCAGATAATGGGGTTCTCTTCCAGGTCTTTCGGAACAACAATTTCTATATTACCAGATCCCAGACTGGGAAAGGTCAGTCTACGTTCTCAGGTTTTTACGCTCTTTGGAAAGCGTCCAGTTGGATTGGGCCACCTCCTGGCTCACCTGCTTCTCCACGGACACCTTGTTGTAGTAACGGATGCAGTCCTTGCCCAGGAAGTCAAACTCCACCACGTTCTCCTTGCCGCCCTGCCGTGAGTGCAGAGCGATGTGTTCTACTCGCAGAGAACAGCAGCCCACCGTGTCAGCCGTCTCGCCTTCCTCCTTCTCGTTTCCCGCCCTCAGGGCCAGCTGGAAGGAGGCAAAGAAGGGTGAGCTTTCCTTTACTTTTCATACTTTTCGTACAACGAAATTAAGTGTCATCTTCATTGTACATCTTCTATCTACCTCTATCTACCTATCTTCTATCTTTATTTTTTTATTTTATTATATTATAATATTATAATTATATTATAATTATATTTATTATATATTATAATTATATTATATTATTATTATATTATATATTATATTATTATATATAATTTCATATTATATTATAATTACATATTATTATACATTATATATATTATATTATTATATATAATTTTATATTATATTATAATTACATATTATTATACATTATATATATTATATTATTATATATAATTTTATATTATATTATAATTACATATTATTATACATTATATATATTATATTATATATAATTTTATATTATATTATAATTACATATTATTATACATTATATATATTATATTATTATATATAATTTTATATTATATTATAATTACATATTATTATACATTATATATATTATATCATTATATATAATTTTATATTATATTATAATTACATATTATTATACATTATATATATTATATCATTATATATAATTTTATATTATATTATAATTACATATTATTATACATTATATATATTATATTATTAAAATTTTATATTATATTATAATTATATATTATTATACATTATATATATTATATTATTATATATAATTTTGTATTATATTATAATTACATATTATTATACATTATATATATTATATTATTATATATAATTTTATATTATATTATAATTACATATTATTATACATATATATATATTATTATATATAATTTTATATTATATTATAATATATAATTTTATATTATATTATAATTATATATTATTATACATATATATTATTATATATAATTTCATATTATATATATTACATATTATTATACATTATATATATTATATTATTATATATAATTTCATATTATATTATAATTACATATTATTATACATTATATATATTACATATTATATTAATTATATTACATTATGTTACGTTACGTTATATATTATACTCAGCATAACTCTGGAACGCCTTGAGCAATTTCAACCAAACTTGGTACACAGATGACTTACCCTCTGGAGACAAATATTGTGGTGGGTAAGACCCCCCTAACACCTCTCGGGGTGTGTAAATGCCTTACAAATGGCTTCTGTTGTGATAACTGCTTCACAGGGCTCCCTCTTGTGGAGGAATAGAAGAATTGCAACACGGCGCGACACAGTACAACACCGTGAGTCCCGACTACAGGATTTTCCTGTCTAATACAGGATTGGGATAAATAAATACCCGGCCAACGCCGAGTTATCAGCTAGTTATACATAAAAACACACACACACACACATCCTTCACATTCTATACAACTGAATTAAAAACCTCTGATATTGCATTAATATTGCACTATACAGTAAAATTCAATAGAGTTTCTTGTCCTGGGATAGAAGTTGTTTTTCAGCCTGTTTGTCCTTGTTTTTATTATCCTGTACCGGCTGCCAGATGGTAATAGTTCAAAAAAAAAAAAAGGGTGCCCAGGATGAGATGGATCTTTGAGGATGTTTTGAACTTTCTTAAGGCCGCGGGAGCTCTAAAGCTCTTCCAAAGAGGGGAGAGGGCAACCAATGATCCTCTGAGGGGCAATGATGTTCACCCTCTGGAGTGTTCTCCTATCTGCCCCTGTGCAATTGGCAAACCATACAGAGTAAGTTAAGATACTCTCTATGGTGCAGCGGTAGAAGGTCACCAGCAGTTTCTCATCCAGTTGTTGTTTCCTGAGAAGCCTCAGGTAGTATAATCTCTGCTGGGCCCTTTTGACCAGGGCTGCAATGTGAGCCCCCCAGGTCAGGTCCTCTTTTAGGGTAACACCCAGAAACTTAAAACTGGCCACTTGCTCCCCTCGGTCTCCCTTGATAAGCAAGGGCTGGAGTCTGATCTGTTCCTTCTCTAGTGCACCATAAGCTCCTTGCTCTTATTGGTGTTGAGGACCAAGTTATTGTCTCCACACCACGAGAGCAGCCAGAGGGTCATTTTTCCAAGAAAAGGGATGCTCTCAGAACTTGGCTTTTCACATATGTGTATCATGCATTTTATTTTATTTTTTGATGCACCTTTTTAATTCTTCGATTGTTTTGTGTTCTGTGATTTCTTTTTCTTTTTAGCTCTGTATTTTGTATAACTTTATTTTGAATCGTGTGTGCGCACGTGGGTGGGTGTGGTTGTGTGTGTGTGTATTTCTCAGGATCTCCTTGTTTCTTACACATCTTTTGGAAAGATGTTCCTTTACCCAACTAGGTAACATCATCAGTGCTAGAAAGGAGTGTGGTTGGTGGAATGAAGAAGAAAGGAAGAACGGAGGAGGAGGAGGAGGAGGTCCTTGGTGATATCTGAGTTTGGATGTTTTCTTGCAGATATTTCATTACCCAACATATCCTAGCACTAATGACCCTCACAATCTTCCTCCTCCTCCTCCTCCTCCCACTCCTTTCTAGCTTGATGACGTTATCTAGTTGGGTCATGAAACATCTGCAAGAAAACAACTGAACTCGGACAGGACCAAGGACCCCACCATTCAAACCTCAAAATATCTGAGCGACAAATATTCCCGTCTGTGGATTTCAAGTCCACCTCTACGTGATCTTTGGGAAGAGATGCAGGGAAGGAGGCCAACGTTTTGGGCAACGATAAACTCGGCGGTGGAATTCCCTTACCTTATCAATGAAATAGAGCGCCACGGATATTTGCCGCTTCTTCAGCTCCTTGGATTTCCAGTCTGCCCGGTACTGACGTCGGATCCGGTGAATTAGCTTCTTCAACCGACGCGCCACTTCATATTTCTGCCAGTCTTTCTCGCCCTGGAAGAAAGGAGGACTGCTGTGAGGCTAGCAGTTTTGCAAAGATCTTTCTCTCTCTCTCTCTCTCTCTCTCTCCTTGTGTGTGTGTGAGAGAGAGATAGAAAGAAACAGACAGAAATGGAGACAAAGAGAAGAGAAAGAGAGAAAGAGAGGAAAAGAAAAAGAGAAAGAGGGAGACAGAAAGAGAGAGAGGATCATAGAAAGGGAGAGAAAGAGGGAGAGGGAGGAGAGGGAGAAAGAAAGAGAGAGAGGAGAGGGGAGAGAGAGACAAAGAGAGGAGAGGGGGCAGAAACAAGGAAAAGAGAGAAAAAGACAAAGAGACAGAAAGAGAAAGACACAAAGAGGAAGAGAGAGACAGAAAGGGAAGAAGAGAAAGACAGAAAGAGAGACAGACAGAGAAAGAGAGAAAGAGGGGAAAGAGAGGGAGAGACAGACAGGGGAATGAGAGAAAGAGAGAGAGACAGACAGAAGAGAGAGAGAAAGAGGGGGAAAGAGGAAAGAGAGGGAGAGAGAGGAGAGAGAGAATAAGAGGGGGGGCACAAGAGAGAGAAAAGCAAGAGAGAAAGAAAGACACAAGAAAGAAGAGAAAGAAAGAGAAAGAAGAATGGGAGAGGCAGAGAGAAGAGAGAAAGAGGGGGGGAGAGAGAAAGAGGGAGACACAGCGAGAGAAAGAGAGAGGGAGAGAGGAGAGAAAGAGAGGAGAGGGGCAAGAAACAATGACAGAGACAGAAAGACAAAGAGACAGAAAGAGAAAGACACAAAAGGGAAGAGACAGAAAGGGAGAGAAAGAGGGGGCGGAGAGAGAGAGAAAGAGAGAGTGAGTGGGAGAGAGAGAAAAGTCAAAATGATGCCCTCACACCTGCATGACTAAAGCCCTTCCCTTTTTACGTGTGTGGACCTCAAGTCCTTGACTTATAGCCATTCATTTAGAGACCATTCAGTTACAACAGCACTGAAAAAAAAAATTTGAGTTATGACCGATTTCACACTTAATCACCGTTGCAGCATCCCCACAGTCACGTGATCCAAATTGGGGCCCTTGGCAACCCGACTCATAGGTATGATGGTCGCAGCATCCCAGGAGCCACGTGGTCCCCTTTTTTGCGACCGTCTGACGTGCCAGGTCGATGGGCAAGCCCCCCAAATTTCTGTTCTTCAGCAAGATAGTTGTGAAGCGATGAGCCTTCACCCCATTTTACAACCCTTCCTGCCACCGTTAAGCGAAACACAGCAGCTGTTAAGAACACGGTTGTTAAAGTGAATCTGGCTTTCCCCACTGACTTGGCTTGTCGGAAGGTCATAAATGTGAGTCAGTTGCCAAGGGCCCAAATTTCGATCACGTTGTGGTGGATCGCCAGCAGCCGGTGTGGATGGCAGCGGAATCGGACAGTGAGGACGAAAGGGAGTCTGGAGAGGACTCGGACGAGGGTCAGGGAGTCTGGAGAGGACTCGGACGAGGGTCCTGCGTCCTGATGCAGAGATGGGGCCAGGACCATCTGGGAGTGGGGTGCTGCCTCTGGAGCCTTCAGAATCTGGCAGCAGCGAGGAAGAGGAACAAGGGGAGCCTGTTCCCAGTGTGCGCATGGGCAGAAGTGCCAGAAGGTTGAGAGCAGCTGAAGCAGCAGGGGCGACTCGGGAATAAGGCTGGGAGGTGATTGCCCCTCCCCTAAGGGACAAAAGTCAGACCTCAATGACGAAGAGCTTTGCAGGAAGCAAAGCCGTTCAGTAATCTCCAAGTCCTTCCTGAAGCTCTGCATTCTGGTTGGTTTTTTTCCGGGTTTTTGGTTTGGTTTATGATTAGCCTTAACTGGACTTCTGTTTCTTGGCGGCATTCTGCAGCACTGAAAAGTGTGCTCTTATCTAGAGGAATGGTGTCTAATGAGTTTTGGCTGGGAATGCAAGTAATTCCCAGTGTCACATTAAAAAAGGTTTTACTTTTAAATTCAGTTTTTGTGTTTTATTAAGTTTGATGAAGTCTGGGTCAGAAGACGCATGACCACAGGGATGGTCCTAAGTGCGAAAAACAATGCAATGGTCGTTAAGTGTGAAAAACAGTCATAAGTCACTTTTTTCAGTGCCGTCGTAACGTTGGAACGGTCACTCAGTGAACTATTGTAAGTCAAGGTCTTACCTGTACCTAACAGGCAACTGGCGATTGAGTAACCAACTCCAAAGTCAAGGACTGGGGCCTCACCTTCAGCTTGGAACTCGGGTTCAGCATGATATATTTGATGGTGCCCTGAATGTTCTCCGTCCAGGATGCCAACCAGGTGACCGTGTTGTCGCACCGGACTTCCCTCCACTTGTGACCGCACGGAGGCTGAGGGGCCTTTGAATCTCTGGGAGAGAGAAAGAAATTTTGGGGTGGGGGGGGTGCGGAAATAAAGACAGTGTCATGCTTGAATCTGCGGGGGAAGATGAGCTGGAACCGGAGCCGACAGAGATTGAGGGGGCTTCGGAGGAAAATGGGGAAGGGAAGTCAGGCCAGGGCCTTTCTGGATTAGAACAGCTTGTAGACAGGGAGGAACAGGGGCAGGATAAACATGAGAGACAGAGCTCAGGCGAGGAGCAAGGACCACCCCCTCCTGATCCAAGAGCACGGAAGGTGGAGAGAACAGTGCAGGCTCACCTGGCCACTCGGGAAAAGGATGCCCCCGCCCCTCTTCACAAGGCACACCTGGGGAATGAGACTTAAGGAGACCCTGTGGGGAAGGGCATTTGTGGGGAACAAACTTTTGAGTTCCTGAAGTTTGAACTTTCCAAGAGTCCTTGCATTCTTTCTGGCTTTCTGGACTAACTACTTGGATCCTGTGCTTTCTGAACTCCTCGATTTGCCCTGCTGGATTTACTGCTGTGGGGCCTTGGTGTACACAGTGCTGGGATGGACTATTTGAAGCAAGAGGCTGCTTGTGGCGCACGTGGGGGTTTTGTCATCACTTTGCTCTGGGACTTGCCAGAAATGTGGGAGCGTTTGGGGAAATTTGGAGCAATAAAGGGGCGGTTGGGAACTGCCAGATGGTTGTGTTATCTCTGTGTCGTGTCCTGGGAACATCACAAAGGTGTGTGTGCGGGGGGAAGTTTTATGTTTAAAAAGCAAGCAGGAGAGCAACAGGACTGTCCAAGCACGGTGAAGACTCTTTCCCATAAACATCTCTCCACTCTATGTTAGTAATTGGATTACCCAGTGGGCTTTCATGCCTAAGGCGGGACTAGAACTCACTGTCTCCTGGTGATTGGTTCAAAGTCACCTAGTCCTAGTTGGCTTTCATGCCTCAGGCAGGACTAGAACTCACTGTCTCCTGGCAATTGGTTCAAAGTCACCTAGTTGGCTTTCATGCCTAAAATGGGACTAGAACTCACTGTCTCCTGGTGATTGGTCCAAAGTCATCTAGTTGGCTTCCATGCCTAAGACAGGATTAGAACTCACAATCTTCCAGAGATTGGCCCAAAGTCAACCAGACACCTTTCAGGCCTAAGGCAGGACTAGAACTCACTGTCTCCTGGTGATTGGTTCAAAGTCACCTAGTTGGCTTTCATACCTAAGACAGGATTAGAACTCACAATCTTCCAGAGATTGGCCCAAAGTCAACCAAACACCTTTCAGGCCTAAGGCAGGACTAGAACTCACTGTCTCCTGGTGATTGGCCTAAAGACACCCAGCCAGCTTTCATACCTAAGACAGGATTAGAACTCACAATCTTCCAGAGATTGGCCCAAAGTCAACTAGACACCTTTCAGGCCTAAGGCAGGACTAGAACTCACCGTCTCCTTGCCTGGTGCCTTAACCACTCCAGTTGACTGGCTCTCTTTCGATGAGCAAAACAGAACCGGAACAGAATTGTTTTAAATAAGGGGGAGGGACGGGGGTTGAGAACGTCAAGTCCCTCATTGTACCATCTCGAGGCATGCTGGCCGGGGAATTCTGGGAGTTGAAGTCCCACCCCTCCTAAAAATCGCCAAGGTTCAGAAACGCTGCCATGGAGACCATGCCAGACGCTGCCATGGAGACTCACTTGCTACAATTGATGACGACGTCTTCTGGCATTATCCTCTTCTTCAGCATCCCCATTTTGGGGTGGTCCCCACGGCCCCGGAAGAGACCCGGCGGTTCAGTTCTGAAGTTCCCGATCTTCTCCCGATGCCCATCAATCACGCAATAACCATATTCCTCTTGGATTCTCTCTGCCTCCTCTTTCAACCTCTATTGAGAGGAGAGACAAAAAAAAGAAGGGATTACGGATAAGTCTTTGACACACGGTCGAAAAGCGAGCCCGAAACTTCTAAGCTGCTAAGCGAAACGTTGGTTGAGTTCTGCTCCATTTTACGACCTTTCTTGCCACAGCTGTTAAGTGAATCACTCACCCTCCTCTTTTAACGGCCCCATAATCCCTTGCGGGGTGGAGTCTGGGCAACTGAATGGAGCTAGCAGAGTGTTTACTGGCCAGATGCCCTTCCTGTTGCCGGTACGGAGTTTTGTTCCGCTGATATACTCTCAGTGTGCCCAGAGAGAGAAATATCTGCTTCTCCCTAGGATCGAAACTCACAGCCTCCGGATGGTGAGGCGAGAGCTCCACCGCTAGGCCAGTGCGCCACTCCTATTAAGTGAATCCCTGCAGCTGTTGAATTAGTCAAACCGTTGTTAAGTGAATCGGCCTTCCTCCTTGACTTTGCTCGGCGGAAGGTCACAAAAAGGGATCACGGGACCCCGGGACACTGTGACTGTCATAAATACAAGTCAGTCGCCGAGCGTCTTTTTAATTTTGATCACGTGACCCTGGGGGCTTACCGTAAAGGCCTTGTGAAAAATGGTTGTCTCTTTTCAGGGCCGTTGTAACTTTGAACGGTCACTAAACGAACTGTTGTCAGTTGAGAACTACCCTCTATTTCCCATACGCCTAATCTAGATAAAGGTGAAAGGGAACGAAGCGCTGGATTGTACAAATGACAGGCAACACCATGAAGCTTCAAGACACTTTTGAAGAATGGGGACAGAGACTTGTGGGTACAATGGCAGAAATAATGTTTAGTTACGTGAATATATTACTTAAAAGCTAAAGGTTCCCCTCGCACATCCGTGCTAGTCGTTTCCGCCTCTAGGGGGCAGTGTTCATCTCTGCTACAAAGCCAAAGAGCCAGCGCTGTCCTAAGATGTCTCCGTGGTCATGTGGCCGGCATGACTAAACGCTGAAGGCGCACAGAACACAGTTGTGGTTCGCCGGCAGCAGGTGGGGACGGCTGAGGTCTCGGAGAGCGAGGACTCAGATGAAGGGCCTGCGCGTGATGCAGGGATGGGACCAGGACCATCAGGGAGTGGAGTGCTGCCTTTGGAGATTGTGGAGGCTGGTAGCAGTGATGAGGAGGTCCCCGAGGAGCCTGCGCGCGAAGGGCTGCTCAAAGGAAAGAGCAGCTGCAGCAGCACAGGCGACTCGGGAGTAAGGCTGCAAGGTAATGGCCCCTCCCTTAAGAGATGAAAGCCAGCTGAGAAACCGGAATTCTTTGCAGGAAGCAAAGAAGTTTTTGCACTCAAGCCCGGTGGACGTTCAGAGTATCTTGGTTGGTGTTTGGAGATTCTTTGATTTATTGTTTAGGAACTTTATCTGTTGTTCTTGGCAGCCTTGCAAAAACTGGGCAGGGCTCTTTCTTGTGGGAGCTAATTAGTTGGAAGCAGCCTTTTATCTGTGAAGAAACAGGATTCGTAAATGAAACAGTAAAAGGTTGCGCTGTTACCCTTGTCTTGTGTTTACTCTCATGGAACCAGGTTTGGGTCAGAACAAGAACACTGTTCCCTTCCCATCAAAGGTGGTCCCTATTTTTCTACTTGCATTTTTTTTTTTTTTTTACATGCTTTCGAACTGCTAGGTTGGCAGAAGCTGGGACGACGAACGGGAGCTCACTCCATTATGCGGCGCTAGGGATTTGAACCGCCGAACTGCTGAACTTTCTGATCGACAAGCTCAGCGTCTTAGCCCCTGAGCCACCGCCTATGTATTACTTACAAGAGGAGAAAATTGGGGGAAGAATACAGGTTACAGGATGAAAAGGGGAAACAAGAAGCTTAATGCAGATTTACTAGAAAATTACTATTTTCTAGTAAATTACTCTCTCTCTCTCCGCATTACTAAGACAGAAATGGTAGTTGAAGTGAAAATGCAAATGACAAGGTAACTAGATAATCTAATAATCAGTGCTAAGAAGGAGTGGGGTTTGTGGAATGGAGGAGGAGGAGGAGGAGGAGGAGGAGGAGGAGGAGGAGGAGGAGGAGGAGGAGGAGGAGGAGGAGGAGGAGGAAAAAAACAGCCTGTGAGATCCTTGGTGTTTCCTGAGCTTCATTGCTTCCTTGCAGACATTTCATGAAACCCAACTAAGTAACATCATCAGTGCTAGGAACAAGAGGAGGAGGACGACTTTGGGATCCTTGATGTTCTTCTGAGCTTGGTTTTCTTGAAGACATTTCGTGACCCAACTTGATAACATCATCAGTGCCAGAAGGGGAGTGAGTTTACTCTCTGTTTCTATACATGTGGCTTGCCCTGTCAGTGTTGATGTGAATGCCTTGATTAGGCTGTTGTTTACTCTTTGTTGCATATAAACGACACTTGCACACAAACAGAGAGCAGACTCAGAAATGGACTTCCTTCAGAAGGTCCGCCGAGTTTCAACAAGGGGTGAAAAAGGCCTCAGTGTAACTCATAAAATATTTCTAGGGTCTTTTTAGAGCTGCCGACAGAAAGGGAGGGGGCAGCAGTGCGGCAGCTTGCAAAACCGAAACTGCATTCCATAAATGCTTTCAAAGATAGTAACTAGGTGACTAAAGTTTCTGCCGTGCAAAATTCTCACAGGAGAGTATGATTGATGACTCTGGGCTAGGGAGGTGTCCCATTGGAGAATATTAATTATGATACACCCAGGGGGGTGGAGGGAAAACCAGGGTCAAGGGTGACAATGAATTATGTCTCTCAGAGTCAGTTACACCCAGGCAGTGCCGGATATGTTAACTCCCAATAAATCCTTTTGAAGTTTTGGAAGTTTGGCTCGAGACTCAGGATTGAAATGGAGGTAACTGCCGGAATCCTGACACTCAGGTTCTACCAACGTCAATCATGTCTGCACCTGTTTTTCTTCCTTGGGCAAAGCCTTCTGGGCTTCCTGCTTTTCCAGAAAGTAGTTATGGATGTCACTGAAATCGCACCTCTTCAGGTCTTTGATTTTCTTCCTTTCTTGAGGAGTCATCACCTACATGAGAAAAGGAGAAGGCCATTAAGTGCTGAAAGCTGTAGTTGACTTAGAAAACAAGTTATCTTCAATACGATACCTTCTAAACCAGGATTTCTCCACCTTGGCAATTTTAAGTGTGGACTTCAAACTCCCAGAATCCCCCAGACAGCACAGCAACTTTAAGTATGGACTTCCACTCCCAGAATTCCCTGTGCAACATGGCTACTTTATGCAACGTGGACTTCAACTCCCAGAATCCCCCAGACAGCATGCCTTACTTTAAGAAGTATGGACTTCAATTCCCAGAATTGGCGTAGTCAGCATGACTACTTTGAGAAGGGTGGACTCCAAGTCCCAGAACCCTCCTAGCCAGTATAACCACTTGAAGAAGCAGGTATAAAAGACAGAATAGCCAGGGCTCTCCCAACTTGGCAACTTGTGGACTTCAATTCCCAGAATTAAGTCTTAAAGTTGAATTCTGGGAATTGAAGTCCACAAGTCTTAAAGTTGCCAAGTTTGGACATTCTGTCCTAAGCAACCTCATCTTCCTGTCACTTTCACCTTTCCATCATTCTGCTTTTTTTGGAGGGGGGGGGAGGCACTTCCCCTATAATAATCTCCCAAATAGCCCTCACGTATCCCCCAGCAGATACCTGCATCCAATCACAGAAAAAGTTGTCCTGGAAAATCTTCTTGCGTGCATAATCGTGGTCCAGCATCTTGGCGAAAAACGTCGCCACTTCCTCGGCGGCCCGGCTGAGTTTCATAGGCCTGCCTACAACAGAGGGAGAGGGGTGGATGACCATGCAGTGAGTAGCTGATGAGGCATGGCTATCCTTTCATCATAGTAAGGACCAACTCTTCTCTCCACCCGCCTACGAAGCTCAGGAGATGCTACTACAGGCAGTTTCTCCTCCACTTTGGAGGCAAATCCAGAGAAAACCACCTACCATTGTAGTAGAATTTGACGGATCTTGGGAGTGGCTCGTAAGGTGGAGCAAAGTAAGGTCCTTTGTGGTGCAACTTATGCCATTTGACCCCGTCGTCTTGTTTCTCCTCTTCCCACCTGCCGAGAGGAAATTTGGAAAGGGTTAACATCATCCGAGAAGACCCAGAACCTCTTGGGTGTATCGTTTTATCCCTAAATCTTTTTTTTTTCCTCAGTCTCAATGTCCTAACTCTTCCTTTTTTTAAAAAAAACAAAAAACTTTATTGATTATAGAACTAAACTATCAAACAAACACATACACAACACACAGAAAAAGAAAAAGAAAAAGGAAAAAAAGAAAATGATTAAAAACTAACTGTTAGTTTTTAATCGTTGTTAGCTAACTCTTCTTAACAGTGTGATGACCCGGGGCATGGCACAAAGGCAACACAGTCACATAAGTAAGAAAAGCCCCTTCAATTCTGTGTCTCTAACTTTGCCCCCAATGTCCAGTTACCTTCGGATTGAGAAAAAAACTCTCCCAAGAACAGTCTTGAAGTGGAGGAAATTCAGTCCGAAAACAAAGTACATATAAACTATAAATAAAAATACACACAAACCACGCTGCAGCAATTAACTGGACAGTGCAGAAGGAACTGCAGACTTCAAAAGATAATGAAACACACACAGTTGGGAGACTCCAGAACCCAGATAAGACTTGACAAACAAGGATAATTCACGCTTTGCTTTCAGCAAGGTGCTGTGCGCAAACGCCCTTTTGAAATCCTGTTTTCCCAGCTGCAGCTAATGAAGGGAATCAGGGCCCTTTCCTCCCCCGTAAGACACGCCATCCACCTTGCTCCCTTCTCCGTTCCTCTCTGCGTGCCTTAGGATGAAGAGGGGGTGGGCCTGGGTCTTCCTCTGAATTCCCAGCCGGACTGTGCCCTTCCCCAGTTTCTTCCCCAGCCAATGTAGCCACACTCGCACTCTGTCAGCTGCTCGGCCTCCCCCTCGGAATCAGATTCTGACAGGGGCATGACAAAAAGTATGACATCTAATCTTCTCCTTATAAATTTGGAACTCAATAACGATAGGCTTGCAGGTTCAATGTTGGGAGGGTTTAAGTAGGGGAGAAATGAAGGAATTCGCCATCAAAAGGACTTCAAGATTCTGAGTGCCTTTTTCAAGATTTAGAAGTAAAATTCTTAAAGGCCAAATCAAAAGTTTGAGACATTGGTCAGCAAGAATTTTATTTAAATGACCAGAACTTTTTTCTTCTTGGGTTTAATGGAAAAAGAATTGTGGGGAAAAAAATTGGAAGTCTGTTATTATATATGTTGACAGCAGCAAGACTATTGCGTGCACAAAAATGGAAGGAGGCTTCGATTCCTACCAGGGACAAAGGGTTGCAGAAGTTGATGGAGTTGGCTGAAATAGCAAAACTGACAACTTTGAAAAGAACTTAAGTACTTTTATTTCCACTTGGAAACCGCTTCTGAACTTCGTGCTTGAAGTGGAAAAGGATGCGATTTTGATTTTGGGTTTTACCGAATAGATTGATAGATCTTGGGGTGATTACGGCTGCAAGACTAGTACATGCTCAAAAATGGAAACTTAAGGAAATTCCAGATGAAATAGAGATAATTAAGAAGATATGAATGTGTAGAAATGGATAAATTAATGCAGGAATTAAAAAACAAACACGAATCTGAATATTGTAAAGTATGGGGAAAGTTTTACGACTGGTTGGTAAAAAGGAAGGATTCAAAATGTAAATTAAAATAAGGATGTTAAAACGATAGATCAGGATTAATTAAAAAATGTTGATATTGATGTATATATTATGTATTATGTATATACTATGTAAATATGTATTATTTATCATATGTAATAGCTATGTAAGACAATTAGGTGAGTCAGGATGATTACACTACGTTCACTGTTTTTAAATGGTTTTTTTTGTTTTTGTTTAATTAAAAGTTATTTTAAAAAAAGGATAGATCTTGGGGTTGGACTAGATGATCTACAAGGTCCCTTCCAACTCTGTTAACCTAATCTAATCTTTACAGAAATGGCTTGTTCATATTATTATGAAATAGCCAAAAGTTGTGATTTGATGTTAATGCCTTATTTTACTGCTACAGAGAGTTGGAAGTCAATCTTTCTTTCTCTCTTTTTTTTCCTTATCCTTCTTCTCTTCTCTTCCCCTCTTCCTCCCCACTGTTTTTCTATTTACTTTTGTATTTTGTATCTTATAATATTTTATTTTATCACTCACTAAAAATGTTAAGAATTCTATTTATATGATAAACAAGTTTATATGAGCTGATTGTGACTCTCAAAGAGAGCTGCAGAAAAGCAAACACATTTTTAACTTGCTTTAAGAAAAGCCTGCAGGATCAGCTTACCATATTCCTAGGAAGCAGTATTTAAAAAAAAAAAAAAAGTACTGAGGACTAGTGCCTTGGGCAAAGGTTGGACTAGAAGACCTCCCAAGTCCCTCCCTTCCAGCCGTAGGATTCCACTATTTCCAAATTAAGCCATAATGCCACTAAGAATAATTGGCTAGAATAGACTAGAATTCTTTATTGGCCAAGTGTGATTGGACACACAAAGAATTCGTCTCCTGTGCATAAACCCTCAGGGTACATAAAAGATATAAGTGAACGATCATGATCATAATCATCATTAAAAAATGCATTTATCATAAATCTTAAGATACAACTCTTAGTGATAGTCAATAGGATACTACAGTAAATAAGCAACCAACATAAACCATACTAGGAAATTAAATAAACCAAACAAACCAATATGAATTGTAAAGATACAAGCAACAAAGTTATAGTCCTAAGTAGATAGGAAAGATGAGAAAAAGAATAGTAATACAGTCTTACTAAATAGTTGTAACAGTATTGTGGAAATTAGTTGTTTAGCAAGAGTGATGGCATGGGGGGAAACCACATCTCCTATACTCAATCAATCAATCAATCATAATGGAGCTGTAAGGGACCTTGGAGGTCTTCTAGTCCACCCACTTGGAAGAAAAATGCAGCAAAATCCAAAGAAAATTTATTACAAAGAGCATCAAACCAGCCTTCCCTTTCATGCTTCCTAATGCCCAGCAACGCTGGAGATCTCCCACGCTCCTCCTGCACACCCATCCCGCAAAGACACGTGTCTCCGCCGGCAAACCTTGAAGGCAATACACTGTACCTCGCTTTGGGAGCCAGCACTCGGATGCACGCTGCACGAATCCGGGTGAAAGTCAGGGGCACAACCAGGCGGGAGCATCGTGTCCACTGTGCTAGGCTGTGCCCATGCTTGAGCATGCCTTGCCAGCCCAGTCATGTGCAGCTGGCCACATGGATGGATTGGAGGGTGCTGGGGGAGGGAGGCAACCCTGGTTTAGCACTCCCCACTTTGCAAAAAGCAAATATATTTCATTTTGCAAAAATTAAACAGGCCTCGCGTGGTGCTCTTTCCTGCACATCGGGGCATCGTGCAAAAAGGAGGCAGTCAAATGTTCCACCCCGCTATGAGTCTTTTTGCTACGAGACTCTGGTGCAATTACAGCCCCCACCACCCCCACCATGGCCATGTCCCGAGGCACCTGGGAAATGTAGTCTTGTTAAGTATTTCCTGGCTTAGGGACAACTAATGGATACCAGAGCAATCGAGCTCGCTTAAAGAGACAGGCGTCTTTCTTAGTCAGGAAGTCATGCTTGTGATCCAGTGTTTCTCAACTTTCACCTCTTTAATAAGGTGGGTGGACTTCAACTCCCAGAATCCCCCACCCTGCATGTTTTAAGATGGGTGGACTTCAACTCTCAGAATTGGAGTTGAAGAAATACAAAACATTTGCTAGACCAATACTCGAATACAGTTCATCAGTCTGGAACCCACATTACGTATCTGATATTAGCACAATTGAGAAAGTCCAGAAATATTTCACAAGAAGAGTTCTCCACTCCTCTACTCGTTGTAGAATACCTTATGCCACCAGACTTGAAATTCTAGAACTAGAAAACCTTGAATTACGCCGCCTTCGGTCTGATTTAAGCATGGTATATAAAATCATACATTGCAATGTCCTACCTGTCAATGAATACTTCAGCTTCAACCATAACAACACAAGAGCACACAATAGATACAAACTCAAAGTTAACCGCACCAAACTTGATTGCAGGAAATCGACTTCAGCAATAGAGTGGTCAATGTCTGGAATACTCTACCCGACTCTGTAGTTTCTTCCCCAAACCCCAAAAACTTTAACCTTAGACTGTCTACTATTGACCTCACCCCTTTCCTAAGAGGTCTGTAGGGGCGTGCATAAAGCGCACCAACGTGCCTACCGTCCCTGTCCTATTGTTTCTCTTATTCTTCTTTTATTTTTCTTATATGTACCCATTTCATGTATTCACAACTATGTATACACTTATACTTATTATCTTGTACACAATTGGCAAATCAAATAAATAAATAAATAAATAAATAAATAAATAAATAAATAAATAAATAAATAAATAAATAAATTCTCCATCCTGCATGTTTTAAGGTGGGTGGACTTCAATTCCCAGAATTCTCCATCCTTCATGCTTTAAGAGGGGTGGACTTCAATTCCCAGAATCCCCCACCCTGAATGATTTAAGGTGGGTGGACTTCAACTCCCAGAATTCTCCATCCTTCATGCTTTAAGAGGGGTGGACTTCAATTCCCAGAATCCCCCACCCTGCATGTTTTAAGGTGGGTGGACTTCAACTCCCAGAATTCCCCAGCCAGGAGGTTGTAAATATGGGTGGACTTCAACTCCCAGAATCCTGACTGGGGAATTCTGGGAGTTGAAGTCCACCCATCTAAAAATTTTAAGAAACTTTAGGCTAGACTGAGATAGGATCTAAGCCAGGGTCAGCTGAACTCTAAGCAATCCCCAAAGCTTTCATCCTGCAAATAAAATTTGTCAGTTGGAAAAGGTGCTTCCTTCTGATTTTTAATTGCAATTCACAATTGCAATTTTAATGCATCCAGTAATTTTGTTGGAAGGTGATCGCTATTTTAATGAACAATGCATCTGTCTTAACAGTTTACTCCAACTCTGTGCTCTCTAGATGGGCTACTCTACAGAATTTAACATGTCAGTTCCTTCTGGGAGTTGTAGTCCAGACACCAATGCATTTTGGGAGGTGTAGTCCAAGGCACCAGATGAAAGAACTGGCAGAAACTCAAAACTGAATCCTTAGATGACATCTAGTGGATAAATAGAAGAACAGCAGGAATAAAGCAGCATAATAATTATGAAACTTCTTGTAAATATTATAGGAGGGTCTACAACAGCCAAAAAAAAATCAGAAGCAACAACAAACAAATTCAGAAAAAGTCTGGTAGCACCTAGCTAAGATTAACTCGTAGCATTGAAAGGCTTACAACTTTTTTATACCTGACGTAATTTACTTATCATTCTTATTACCCAGCTCATCGCTTTCCAATGTCTTTTCAAATAAATGTGGAAACCTTTGCAAATTCAATAAATCGATCTTAACCTGCCTCAAACTAACTAACTCCCAAAAATAGTGGGGGCACTTAGATGTTGAAAAGTAATAGCAGCCCTGTTTTCCTCAGCCCAAACTTCCTAACTCTACTTTAGATCATCTCATCTTTTATTTATTTATTTTATTTATTTTATTTATTTATTTGATTTGCCAATTGTTTACAAGATAATAAGTATAAGTGTATACATAGTTGTGAATACATGAAATGGGTACATATAAGAAAAATAAAAGAAAAATAAAAAGAAACAATAGGACAGGGACGGTAGGCACGTTGGTGCGCTTATGCACGCCCCCTACAGACCTCTTAGGAAAGGGGTGAGGTCAATAGTAGACAGTCTAAGGTTAAAGTTTTTGGGGTTTGGGGAAGAAACTACAGAGTCGGGTAGAGTATTCCAGACATTGACCACTCTATTGCTGAAGTCGTATTTCCTGCAATCAAGTTTGGTGCGGTTTACTTTGAGTTTGTATCTATTGTTTGCTCTTGTGTTGTTATGGTTGAAGCTGAAGTATTCATTGACAGGTAGGACATTGCAATGTATGATTTTATATACCATGCTTAAGTCAGACCGAAGACGGCGTAATTCAAGGTTTTCTAGTTTTAGAATTTCAAGTCTGGTGGCATAAGTTATTCTAAAGCGAGTAGAAGAGTGGAGAACTCTTCTTGTGAAATATTTCTGGACTTTCTCAATTGTGCTAGTATCAGATACGAAATGAGGGTTCCAGACTGATGAACTGTATTCGAGTATTGGTCTAGCAAATGTTTTGTATGCTCTGGTTAGTAGTGTGATATTACCAGAGAAAAAACTACGTAGGATTAGGTTAACAACTCTTAATGCCTTTTTGGCTATGTAGTTGCAGTGGGCTCTAGCACTTAGATCATTAGAGGTGAGTATTCCAAGGTCCTTTACAGAGCTTGGGTCATCAACAAGATCTTGACTATCTTCTCTAAGTATAAATTTGGAGCTCAAAATGATGGGCCTTTTATGTTCCAGGTTAGGAGGGTTTAAGTGAAGAAGAAATGAAGGAATTCAAAATCAAAAGGACTTTGTGATACTGAATACCTTTCCGAAGATTTAAAAGTAAAGGATTTCAGTCATTTAAAAAAAATGTAAAAAAAATAAAGTACTGATTTAAAAAAATAAAGTACTGATTCCCATATTAAACAATAGTTCTCCTCTATTGTTTATCAGCTAGGCACACCTTCCAAAAAGGTATGTTGGGTTTCTAGCGTTCTACTTTAAAAAGGTCAAAAGAAATTATCAAGAGGTTGAAAATTAAAAATTTTGAGATGCTGAAGGGATCAAGTAAGTTTACTTTTAAGCAAAAAAAAAAAAAAACTTGCCTGATGGAATGACACACAGAATTAGGTCCCTTCCAGTTCAAGTTTGGAAAAAACAATGTCCTTTCAAATTAGGAATTAGTTGCTCTACTTGTTGTGCTCTAAGGAATGATTTCTGGGCTAACTCTCCATTTATGTTCCTTGGAGGAAAACCAGTAGAGCAACTAATTTCTCATTTGAAAGGACATTGAGTAGCAAGACAGAATTGGCTGTCCTATCAAAATTGGTTATACCACCAGAACCAAACAGTTCTGATCTGGAAGTCCGCTTAATTGATCAGGAAGACACTTAGTGGTCAAATCATCTCCATAATTTCATGCCTACATGAAAGATTTAAGAAATATGCCTTACGGCCTGCTCCTCTCTTGCCGTTGTGAGAGACCTCAGCTTGGTGGGGAGAAACCGATTAACAAAGGTCATTTTCACCCCGTAATTATCCTCCCAATAAATAATTCCAGTATTAGCACTAGCTGGAAAGAGAAAGAGGGAGGGGGGAGGAAGGAAGGAAGGAAGGAAGGAAGGAAGGAAGGAAGGAAGGGTTAAATTATTATCCAAAGCACCAGAGGCCAGGACAAGAAACAATGGTTGGAAACTAATCAAGGAGAGAAGCAACCTGGAATTCAGGAGAATCTTTCTAACAGTTAGAACAATTAACCAGTGGAACAGCTTGCCACCAGAAGTTGTGGGTGCTCCATCACTGGAGGTTTTTAAGAAGAGTCTGGACACTTATCTGAAATAGTATAGGGCCTCCTGCTTGAGCAGGGGGCTGGACTAGAAGACCTCCAAGGTCCCTCCCAGCTCTATTCTGTTCTGTTCTATTCTGTTCTACTTGTATAAAATCAGGTGGGGGGGACTTCAATACCAGAGATTTAAGATCAAAAACTTTCGCCATCAAAATCACAAATCACTCATACAGGAAACGTACCATCTCCACTTGTCCTCCTCGGCTTTTGATCTTCTCCCACAGTTTCCTTCCTCCTTCTTCTTTTTCTTCTTCTTCAAAGTCTTGTCCACATCCTCGTTTTTCCTTTTCCGGGATCCCCTGAGAAATTCTACATTTCGATCACCTCTTTTGCTTCTGCATCTCTTGGTCTTTTTTTCAACTCCATCTTGGCCTCTTGGCCTTTCTTCTTCTTCTTCTTCAGAGTCACCTTCCAGCTTGATCTCAAATGGTGTCCCAAGTCCAGACTCACGTTCTATCCTTTCTTCTCCTTCCATCTCTTTTCCCAGCTGAGGCATTTCTTCACCAGTCCATTCTCTGTCCATCTCTCTCTCGCCTTCCCACTCCTTCTCTGTCTTGACCTCAATGTTCTGCTCAGATCTTCTCTTGTCCACCCCATCTTCTCTCTCTCCTGGTCCAACGTTCTCCCCCAGCTGTTTGTCATTGTTCCTCTCTTCTTCGGTTCCTCTGAAATCCTCAAGGTCCAGACCTTCTGTGGTTCTGTTACCGCTTTTCTCCTCCTGCACTGAATGACCTTCTGCCTCTACTTTTCCAACACAAATTCTCTTGTTCCTTCTGTTCCTCTCCTCCTCCGGTCCATCACTTGGGAAGGAGTCTGCAGCTGGCACCTGCTGTTCAGTCACCTATTAAAGAAAACATGAATGATGTTCTAACCTAAGGCTTCCCCAAAATGCACTAAGCAGACTTTTTGTCCAGGCAAAACCCCTTTTATGAAACGAAGGTGAATTTCTTGTATTCACCTTCCGCCAAAGGCCTGGCCAACACCCTTTCAAGTGTGTGATTAGGAGCACAGACCTTATCTAGCTTGAAGAGCTGCCAAGTTAATATTTTCAAGCACAGTGCTGACAAGGAAGGACTCAGCACAGTGTCTCTGAGATGCACAGAGGGATCTTCACACTGCTGCAGTGAACAAGTTGTTTCCTGAAAGAGCCCCTTCCCCATTTGCTCCTCTTTTAATCCCTGTGGGAGAGGCTATTCACTGTCCACCTGTGGCCTTACTCCCATGTCAACCCTTAAGTTCATAATTGTTCTTTTCTTTTTGGCAGCTTGCGCATGTGCAGGCTGGGAAACAACTCCAGCTGCTCCACCGCCTTACTGCTGTCCGAGTTTACAATCAGTCCACAACTTACAACGGTTCATTTAGTGACCGTTTGAAGTTACAATGGCACTAAAAAAATGTGACATGACCGGGTTTTTTACAATCTTTCTCGCCATGGTCCTTAAGTGAATCACTGCAGTTGATAAGTTAGTCACCTGGTTGTTAAGCGAATCTGGCTTCTCCATAGACTTTGCTGGTCAGAAGGTCACAAAAAGGGACCACGTGGCCCCTGGGACACTGCAACCATCATAAATATGAGTCAGTTGCCAAGTGTCCAAATTTTGATCATGTGATCACAGGGACGCTGCAATGGTCATAAGTGTGAAAAATGGCCATGTCACATTTTTCAGTGTTGGCGTAACTTTGAACGGTCACTAAATGAACTGTTGTAAGCCGAGGTGTCAGCTTTGGAAGCCATATTGAGACCAGATGCTCCCACGCTGCCACATTTGAGCCTGGGAAAGTGGGAGGGGGGAAATTCTTGGAGTGTATGTAGTTAGACATAATAACATTCTTTTTCTGATTCAAGGTCAGGTTGTTTTGCACCTAAGTGAGGGGAAGTCTCAAGTTGGGACGGATGGTGATTGGGGCATGTGATGCGATGATGGGTGCAGGGGGTGGATTTGTAGTTTTTTTACTTATTGCAAGGAAACCCGGAACTTTCAGATTCAGGATTCCCCAGTTGTGCCAGTTACTATCCAAAATAAAAGGAACTTTTTGAGAAGATGTCTGTCTTGGAGTTATTGGTTGGAGTGGAGGTTTGCTGGAATGCTGACAGGAGAACTGCCTGTAGAAGCACTATCTCTATCTCTATTGTAGGGTTAAAGTAGTAGCATTTGCAAGACTGAAAACATTTCTCACCTCCCTCTCCTTTTTACTCTCTGGAAAACTTCTGAGCCCTTCCCATGCCCCTTTTCCTACTGTGTGCTGAGACATCCTTTATCAGCTGGTTGTCCAAGTCTGCAGCTCTTCCTCCTGTCTCCCAAGGCCATTCCCACTACACAACTAAGTGCAACTGCTACACAAAATTCCACCGTGCTTACTGCCTTATTCTCACGTTCGGCCACGTGTGCCGCCTCTTCGGTTTGAAGCCTGATCTTCTTTAATGCAGGCTCTTGCCTGAAATGCAAACACAGCAGAGGGATTGTTGGACAGGTGCATAAACCTCAGTTGCATCTTCTCCAAACAACGCTCCGGGACTGCAACTTTCCAGAAAACCCAAAACTGTCAAGGGTCCTGGGACACACACACACAACCACTGCCTCCCATGCAGTGATGGTATGCTACTGGTTTGGCCCGGTTCAGTCCAACTGATAGTAAAAATTGATTGGCGCTGCAGGTCAATCAGACAGCTGCATATGCGCATGTTAGGTGCGCACATGCGCGACCACCAAGCCAGTAGTGGAACAGGTAGGATCCCATTGCTGCTCCCATGGCACAATTCCCACCCTATCCAAATGATGTACTATCTCAGGGGTGCCAAACTCAAGGCCCACAGGCCCAAATCTGGCCTGTGGAGTGCTTAAATCTGGCCTGCGGGTCCGGCCTGGAAATATCAAAGAACGGGCTCATTTTCGGCCTCCCCAGCCTCCAGCAGAAATCTGCCGGCCAAAAACAGGCCACAGTGGGGCCTCACGGGGCCTCCGCGCGGCGCGTTTTTTCAGCCAGGTGCTGCAGGAGGCCACGGAGGCCAAAAACGAGGAACGGGGAGGGCCAACAAAGTGCTCCAGGAGGCTGTCCAGGCCAAGAACATTTTGGCCAGCAGGGTGTTTCAGGAGGCATCCGAAGTGATGGGATTCAGCCGGTTTGCACCGGTTTGAGAGAACCGGTTGTTAACTTTCTGAGCAGTTTGGCGAACTGGTTGTTGGAAGAAATCATTAGGGCAGAGAACCGGTTGTTCAATTATTTGTGGAGGAGAACTTACAATGCTGGTCCAGCCCTCGAAGAAACCCAGTTTGACACCCCTGTGCTATCTGTTAAAATCAAGCCAGGTTACGGCATACGGGAAGCCTGTAATTGGGGAGACGGTCTGGCAAGAACAACGAATGCTTATTCGCAGGGAATATGCACCTGTAAAGCTTGTAGGGCTTAGTTTATACTTTAGATTTACTGTAGATATCAAAGTGCAGAGTTCCAAACACGGATTATTACTAAAATCCTATAAAAACCATTTTAAAATGAAGTTGGAATAAAATGCAATTTGGAATGAAATTGAAATAACATAATGTAATATATGAATAAATAAAATAAAATAAAATAATGTTTTAGTATCACTCCCTACAATCTAGCCCAGTCAGTCCCACAGTAAAGCTTGTAACAATTCTGGGTTGCTAGAAAGCTGATAAAAGTAACCAAGAGCTAGGCATCTTATAGACCTCAACTAGAAATCTGTATTTTATTATTCCCTTTTCTTCTCTTCTTTTCTCTTCTCTTCTCTTCTCTTCCTGTTCTGTTCTGTTCTGTTTTATTCCATTCCATTCCATTTCGTGGTGGGATTCATTTTTTTTTACTACCGGTTCTGTGGTCATGGCTTGGTGGGCGTGGCATGGCTTGGTGGGCATAGTGTGGCTTGGTGGGCGTGGCTTGGTGGGCATGGCAGGGGAAGGATAGTGCAAAATCCCCATTCCCTCCCCACCCCACTAACCTGCTTTCCAGCTCTGTTCTCCTTTGCAGGGCAACCAAAGAAGACCCAGCAGATCAGCTGGGATGCAATAGGAGGCAGAGAATAGATGGGGGCAGGGCCAGTCTGAACTGCTCAAAATTTCCGCTACCAGTTCTCAAGAACTGGTCAGAACCGGCTGAATACCACCTCTAGTCTCAACATTTTTTTTATATATTGTGGCGACCAAAACTGGATGCAGGATTCCGAGTGTGGCCTTACGACGGCCTTATAAAGTGGTATTAACACTTCACGTGATCTTGATTCTATCCCTCTATTAATGCAGCCTAGGATTGTGTTGTCTTTTTTGGCAGCTGCAGCATAGGACTGGCCCATATTTAATTTACCTCCAACAGGGAACATCATATCCATTATAGAGAGTTGAATCCATGACATTCTCAAGAGATCTGGAAGGAAAAAAAAAAGAATTTAAGACGAACGGATCAAAAATCTCCTTTTTTCCTTTCTGCTTTTTCCCCAATATTTTCATTTTTAGGTGTATTTTAGTCTTTGATAAGTTTAATAAAATTATTTTTTTAAATAGCTGGTAAAAACTTTATGGATTATAAAAAGAAAAAAAGAAAAGAAAAATTGACTTGTGATTTATGAGTTTGAAGATTACAAAGGGGACCTTATGGAAAGGGGAGTTATGAGGTCACCTGAGAGAGAGTAAAATATAAATGCATTTATAACCCACAAGAAAACCAGAAGGTATTTTTCTTTTCTTTTTTTCTATTTCATTTCTGATTTATTATTTTCTTCACTTCTAAGATCTGCATTGTTTTTGCTAAAAAAAAATTGAGAAAATTATATTTTTAAAAATAGCATATAAAACCTAAAAGATGAAATATAGTCCAAATAGAAAGGTTTTCAGACAGATTCAATTGTAAGTTATGATAAACCAATTCTGTTGAAAGCTCTGGAGCATTGCTAGACTTCAACTCCACCCTGTAAACAGAGTTTTTGGACAGATGGGGGAAAAAATGGATTAATTTTCTTGCTTGTAGGTGAAACCCAGAGAGTCTGCCTGCCAATGGGAATGGCTAAACAAGCTTCAATTCATAGTCTGTTCAACATCAAACCGGCATTCCTTGCTTCCTTCCCCTAATAAGCTAGGAGCTGAATTTCAACATTCCACTAAACCATAAGTTGCTTCATTCTGATTGAACCAAATACAATGGCTTGAGTTCATGTACCACAATAAAGCCCAAACATAGCTGTATCATATCCATAATTTATACAAAAAGGTTTTTTTTTTAATGCCCCCATCTGACTTCATCTACGGTACATTCAGGGCTCCATGTTTGAGAAGACAACAATCATGAGTTCAGAAGACAAATCATGAAGAGGAATGTAGTATAACTCTTACCGACAGAAATGTAGATGGAGGGGATGAAGAAAGACCTCGTTTCCTGCTGCCCTGAAATCTGGATGAGATATAGGGGCTTAAAAAAATAAAATAAGGAAGGTTGATTGTGGTTCAA
Organism: Notechis scutatus; assembly: GCF_049901735.1. Lineage (NCBI taxonomy): Eukaryota > Metazoa > Chordata > Lepidosauria > Squamata > Elapidae > Notechis > Notechis scutatus. The sequence continues at coordinate 207,950,014 of NC_142011.1, forward strand.
CGTCAAGAGATATGGACTTGGATGAATCATGAGTCATGGAAGGTCTGTCTCTTGCTGAAGATCCTCAAGCCAAGGTAAGCAAAGACTTAGCTACATCAAGTAGGTGGTGGCCTACAAGACCAACTTCAAGTATCTATGAGGTCACAAATCACTTTAAACTTTGATTTGCTCAACAGTGATTGGTTGAGTAAGCTTCAGTTGGCTTAGTTGACATATCATGCTCAATGGAAACCCATAAATCTACATTATGGCTCAGTGCAATGAGTGAACAGATCACCTGTTCCCTAGAAACCCCAACTCTCTTCCTAAGTAATGGCCTGCATGAGATCCAGCTTCTAAATTTGCTTAATTAATTCCTAAGAAACAATATTAAAGAAGTATTTAAGTACTTAAGTGTCAACGCAGAGGTGTCCAACCTTGGCAACTATAAGACCTATGGATTTCGGTCATGCTGACTGGGGAATTCTGGGTGCTGAATCCACAAGTTTTAAAGTTGCCAAGATTGGACACCCCGTTTTTAAAAAAGGCAAGATTTGAGTGCATCCCATGAAGAAGATCTCGTTGTTCCCTTCTTCTAAAACCAAGCAAAAGTACATCTTGGGAAGCAGCATTCTCTTGCAATGGCCTCTCCTTTGACAGAAAACTCTGATCTGAATCTTTCAGAAGACAAGACTGTAAAAGGAAGACACAATTATAAATCTAATACATTTACAAACAAAGAGTTGGTGTCTTTGTTGGGCTCTTCACCCCTCAAATAACAACCTACATCCATCCCAATCCAATCCTGGCTTCCTAGTTCTCTCACCCCAATGCAGTGGGGGATAAGGACTAGTGGTGACATGATAGCAGTGTTCCCATATCTCAGGAGCAGCCACAAAGAAGAGGGAGTCAAGCTATTCTCCAAAGCTCCTGAAGGCAGGTCAAGAAGCAATGAACGGAAATTAATCAAGAAAAAAAGCAACCTAGAACTAAGGAGAAATTTCCTGACAGTGAAGACAATTAATCAGTGGAACTGCTTGCCTCCAGAAGTTATAAATGCTCCCACACTGGAAGTTTTTAAGAAGAGATTGGACAACCTGAAACGGTATAGGGTTTCCTGCTGAGCAGGGGGTTGGACTAGAAGACCACCAAGGTCCCTTCCAACTGTTCTATAAATCAAGGGTCCAACCCATTTTAGGTGTCCCTCAGAAGCACCTGTGACCACAGTGGTCACAGCTTCCTGCCACACTGCCAAGCTACACAGAGAAAAAAGAAGGCATCCGCCCTACCGTAAGCTTTCATTTCTGTTAAGGTGTAAAGACTAAAACTGGTGTTGAAGGAGACAATATTTTGATCTAGTCTGATATGGAACCTGCTTTCCATGACTTGAAGAAAATAGCAAAATAGCCATTCGTTGGGGAGGGTGGAAGGAAAAAGGGACGGGATAGGATTGTATGGGTAATCCTCAACCAAGGAGAATCAAGAGAGGTTTATCTTGAGTCTCTTTCTCACTCGCTTTCCTTCCCCGGGGTTAACAATTCTTGCATATCTTTTTTTTAAGGTTAGCACCATATTCCTCTGCGCTAGACATTTTCAAGTTTTGCACGAAAAACCGCTCAGCCTATTCAGGGGTGGGATTCAACCATTCTCTGCCTGGTTGCTGGGTGGGCGGGGTCATGGTGGGCGTGGCCTACCGGAACTTCCAGGACGGCCATTTTTTCACCTTTCCCAGAGTCCAGAGGCTTCCCTCAGGCCTCTGGGAAGGTGAAGATGGCCACCCCCGGGCTCCGGAGGGCCTCCGGAAGGCAGTTCAGCCCATTTTCTGCCCTCCCCAGAGCTTCCACATGGATCCTGCACTTACCTGCACCCAAAATGGGCTGCGTGGAGACTCCTGGGAGGAGTGGGGTGGGGCAGGTGGGGCAGGGCCAGCCAGTTGGTTCAACTACTGGTTCAGTGAACCTGATGTAAATTTAACGTCCGGTTTGCCCGAACCTGGACGAACTGGCTGAATCCCAACCCCTGAACCTATCCATGAAGTATCTGCTGTTAGCTAGAGCAGGGGTCCCCAACCACCAGGCCCCGGACCGGTACCGGTCTGTGGATCATTTTGTACCGGGCCGCAAAGAATGAAAGTAGGGCCTACTTTGCTTGGGCGCTTGTTTCGACGGCGCTTGAGAAAGTGCTTCCGGGTGAGCTTGTCGGTCGTCGGTTGGAAAGCGGCGTTTGGGTGCTGAAGGAATCCTCGCGCCTTAGTTTCGTCGAAGAGGCGGGGGGCGGCTTCGAACGAAGAGCCGTCCCGATGGCGGTGGAGTCTCGCGTTACTCAGGAGGAGATTAAGAAAGAGCCCGAAAAGCCCATTGACCGCGAGAAGGTACAAAGGAGGAGTTGAAGGTGGCGGGGAGAAGCGGGGGATGGCTGGCTGGCCGGTCGCTCGGCTCGCCTTGCCTTGGTCGTGCGTGCTGATGCCGGTACCGGTCCATGGATCATTTTGTACCAGGCCGCAAAGAATGAATAATCGTGAAACTGGTCCCTGGTACAAAAAAGGTTGGGGACCACTGAGCTAGAGAACCCAGTAAAGTCCCCAAGTCTGCCGAAATGTCTTGTCCTCTCTAGGTGAGAAGTGCAACCCAAGCCAACGTTAATTTAGTGGGTTTCCAGACTGAGGAAGGGTTTGGAGAGCCAAGCTGGTCTTTCTAGGAGGTGGAGAAGGTTCACGAACCCCACAATGGCTAAGCAATCAAATTCATACACAGTCCTGCAGCCAAATGAATTGATAGATATTCTTCCAATATTTGAGGGGCTGCCACAAGAAGAGGGGGCCAACCTATTCTGCAAAGTACCTGAAGGCAAGACAAGTAATGGATGGAAACCAGTGGTGGGATTCAAATTTTTTTACTACCGGTTCTGTGGGCGTGGCTTGGTGGGCATGGCATGGCTTGGTGGGTGTGGCTTGGTGGGCATGGCATGGCTTGGTGGGTGTGGCTTGGTGGGCATGGCATGGCTTTGTGGGTGTGGCTTGGTGGGCATGGCATGGCTTGGTGGGTGTGGCTTGGTGGGCATGGCAGGGGAAGGATACTGCAAATTCCCCATTCCCTCCCCCACCCCACTAACCTGCTTTCCAGCTCCGTTCTCCTGTGCAGGGCAACCAAAGGAGACCCAGCCAATCAGCTGGGACTCGATGGGAGGCAGAGAATAGATGGGGTTGGCGGGGCCAGTCAGAGGTGGTATTTGCTGGTTCTCCAAACTACTCAAAATTTCCGCTACTGGTTCTCCAGAACCGGTCAGAACTGGCTGAATACCACCTCTGCTTCCTTCCCTCCTTCCTTCTTTCCTTCCTCCCCTTCCTTCCTTCCTTCCTCCTTCCCTCCTTTCCATAATCCTTCCTCACTCCCTTTCTCCAATGGTGGGATTCAAATGTTTTTACTCCTGGGTCTGTGTGTGTGTGTGTGTGTGGCTTGGTGGGCATGGCAGAGGAAGGTTATTGCAAAATCCCCATTCCCTCCCCCACCCCACTAACCTGCTTTCCAGCTCCGTTCTCCTGTGCAGGGCAACCAAAGGAGACCCAGCCGATCAGCTGGGACTCAGGAGACGGAGAATAGATGGGGGCAGAGCCAATCAGAGGTGGGATTAGCCTGATCTCTGAACTACTCAAAAATTCTACTACAGGTTCTCCAGAACTGGTCAGAACCAGCTGAATACCACCTCTGAGAGACCCAACCTAGAACTAAGGAGAAATTTCCTGACAGTGAGAAGAATTAACCAGTGGAACAGCTTCCCTCCAGAAGTTGTGGGTGTTCCCACACTGGAGGTTTTTAGGAAGAGATTGGATAGACATTTGCCTGAAATGGTGTAGGATTTCCTGCCTAAGCAGGGGGTTGGACTAGAAGACCTCCAAGGTCCCTTCCAACTCTGTTATTCTCTTATTGTGTTTTCATATACAAAGAACGGTTGCAGGAACTTGAGTATGTCTAGTCTAACGAAGAGAAGGACCAGGGGCGGGATTCTACTGGTTCGCACAGGTTCTGTAGAACCGGTTGTTACGATTCTGCGCAGTTCAGAGAACCGGCAAATCGTGGCCCTGACTGGCCCCGCCCCTCTTCACCCACCCCCTCCCCTCCCTGCCCAATCAGTGCTTATCGTCTATGCGCCACATCACACACATGCCCGACATCGCTGGCTGCATTCTCCCTTGCCCAGTCACTCCTTAAGGCAGGGGTCTCCAACCTTGGCAGCTTTAAGACTTGTGGACTTCAACTCCCAGAATTCCTCAGCCAGCTTTGCTGGCTGAGGAATTCTGGGAGTTGAAGTCCCAAGTCTTAAAGCTGCCAAGGTGGAGACCCTGCCTTAAATTTAAAACCCCCCCGCCGCCCAAGACCAAAAACAAAAAGCGCAGGATAGAATATTTATTTTATTTTATTTATTTATTTATTTGATTTGCCAATTGTTTACAAGATAATAAGTATAAGTGTATACATAGTTGTGAATACATGAAATGGGTACATATAAGAAAAATAAAAGAAGAATAAGAGAAACAATAGGACAGGGACGGTAGGCATGTTGGTGCACTTATGCACCCCCCCCCCCCCAAAAAGAAAAGCCACCCCCACCCAGTCACATGGCCACGCCCACCTAGCTACACCACCTAGCCAGGCCCACAGAACCGGTTGTTTAAAAAATTGAATCCCACCCCTGAGAAGGACTCACTAGGGTGACCTGAGAGCAATCTTCCAATATTTGAGGGGTTGCTACATAGATAAGGGGGGTCGAGCTATTCTCGAAAGCACCTGAGGGCAGGACGAGAAGCAACGGATGGAAACTAAACCAAGGAGAGAAGCAACCTGGAATTCGGGAGGAATTTCCTGACAGTGAGAACAATGAACCAGTGGAAGAGAAGTTGCCTTCAGAAGTTGTGGGTGCTCCACCACTGGAGCTGTTCAAGAAGAGACTGGAAACCACTCGTCAGATATGGTATAGGGTCTCCAGATCGAACAGGGTTTGGACTAGACCAGTGTTCGCCAACCACTGGTGCTCTGTGAGAAAATTTTGGTGGTCCACAGAGAAATGTCACACCCCCCAAAGTAATTAATCCAGGCTGCGCAGGAACACAAGGCTGCGCCACCCACATGGCCTGCGGGAACACAAGGCTTGTGTTGCTTGCATTGCACACAACACGAGGTAGTGAGGGGAGGGGAAAGGGAGGAAGGGGGAACTTTCCTCACTCCCCCCACGCGCCTGGCCTGGCCACCAGGCTGCTTCTTTCTTCTTCTGCTTTTGGCTGCACGCAAGGAAAGCAACCGAAGTCTTTCTTTCTTTCCCCCCAAACTCCGCCAGAAATGAGCCTTTGGGACCCTGCAAGGCCTCCTGCTCCAAGAGGCTGCGCCGGCAAAGACTCATTTCTGGCGGAGTTTGGGGGAGAGAAAGAAAGACTTCTGCGGCTTCTGCTGCTTTCCTTGCATGAAGCCAAAAGCCTCCCCCTCTCTCTCCCCTGAGAACGGAGCTTGGAGACAGTACCCAAAAAAAGAACGATCACTCGGTAGGAGTGGGGAATTTTCCTGCAGACTTTTTGGGGGATTTTCCCAGGATTTCTGGTCCGCGGGATTTAAAATTATGAGTTTGGCGGTCCCTGAGGTCCAAAAGGTTGGCGACCCCTGGACTAGATGACCTCCGAGGGACCTTCCAACTCTGTTAATTCTGTAAACAACCCACCAACCCTTGAATCAGCAGAAACCCTACGCCATGATACAGATTGCGCCACTGCTGGTCCATATCTTGTTTGTCCTGTGCTCCAAATCACCACCAATGCTGCTGTCCTAATTATCCATGTGCAGCCTGAGATAAACCAAAGCTATTGGGAGATTTCTCAGGCCTTCCTGTCTTTCGCGTATTGCCAGCGAGCAGGGAAAACATCCCTATCAGCACCAGAGCAGGAAAGAAATGGGATATCTGGCTGCAGAAGTCTCTGTTTCGTATCTAAGCTCCTTCCAGCCCCTTCCTCCATCTAAACCTATCATCACCCAGGTTGAATGAACTTTTGCAAAGGAAAACAGATTGGAACTGAGGAGCCAGCATTGCTACGGTTACTTTAGATTTCTCTTGACGTCTTTTCCTTCTTTTATCTGCTCAACAAGTGCTGACTTCCAGAATAACAGAATTCAGAATAACAGAAGACTTGGAAGGGATCTTGTAGGTCTAGTCCAACCACCCCCGCATAAGCAGGAGACCCTACACCATTTCTGACAGATGGCAGTCCAGTCTATTCTTGAAAGCCTCCACTGATGAAGCTCCCACAACTTCTGAAGGCAACTTCTGTTCCATTGATTAATTGTTCTCACTGTCAGAAAAATCTCTCCTTATTTCCAGGATGAATTTCTCCTTGATCAGTTCCCATCCATTATTCCTTGTCTATTCTATTCCATTCTATTCTATATTTTCTTTTCTATTTTCTTTTCTATTCTATTCTATATTTTCTTTTCTATTTTCTTTTCTATTCTATTCTTTCCTTATTCTATTCCATTCTATTCTTCTCGTCTTTATTCTTCTCTTCTCTTCTATTCCTAATTCTTATTTCTATTCTACTCCATTCCAATCCGTTTCATTCTATATTTTATTATTCTATTCTATTCTTCTCTTCATTCTTCTTTTCTCTTCTCTTCTTCTCTTTATTATTCTTTTCTCTTCTATTCTCTTCTTCATTTTATAGAGCACTGCACCAGAACAACTAGACACAAGGACAGTTTTTTCCCCTAACACCATCACTCTGCAGCTATATAAATAATTCCCTCAACACTGTCCAACTATTTACAAAGTCTGCACTACTATTACTATTAACCTTCTCATCACTCCTAATCTCCCATCATCTCCTCCCACTTGTGACTGTATGACTGTAACCATGTCACTTGTATTTATATTGTATTTATATTGTATTTATATTGACTGTTTCCTAGTATGTTTTGATTGCTTATTGTACCTATGACCATTATTAAGTGTTGTACCTGGTGATTCTTGATGAATGTATCTTTTCTTTTATGTACATTGAGAGCATTTGTACCAAGGCAAATTCCTTTTGTGTCCAATGACACTTGGCCAATAAAGAATATTCTCTTCTCTTCTCTTATTCTATTTATTTTCTCTTCTATTATTCTATTTATTATCTCTTCTCTTCTATTTATCCTTTTCTCCTCTTTATTATCTCTTCTCTTCTTATTATCTCTTCTCTTTATTTTCTCTTCTATTATTCTTTTCTCTTCTCTTCTATTTATTATCTCTTCTCTCCTTCTCTTTGTTCTCTTCTCTTTATTATCTCTTCTCTCCTCTTTATTATCTCTTCTTATTCTCTTTATTATCTCTTCTTATTCTATTTATTATCTCTTTTCTCTTCTATTTATTATCTCTTCTCTCCTTCTCTTTATTATCTCTCTTTTCTCTTTTTTTTTTTTTATTATCTCTTCTCTCCTTCTCTTTATTATCTCTTCTATTTATTATCTCTTCTCTTCTCTTTATTATCTCTTCTCTCCTCTTTATTCTCTCCTCTTTATTATCTCTTCTCTTATTCTCTTTATTATCTCTTCTTATTCTATTTATTATCTCTTTCTCTCTTTATTATCTCTTCTTCTCTTTATTATCTCTTCTTTATTATCTCTTCTCTTCTCTTTATTATCTATTCTCTTCTTTATTATCTATTCTCTCCTCTTTATTATCTATTCTCTTATTCTCTTTATTATCTCTTCTTATTCTATTATCTCTTTTCTCTTCTATTTATCTCTTCTGCTCTTTATTATCTCTTCTCTTTATTATCTCTTCTTATTCTATTTATTATCTCTTTTCTATTTATTATCTCTTCCCTCCTTCTCTCATTATCTCTTCTCCTCTTTATTATCTCTTCTTATTCTATTTATTATCTCTTCTCTCCTTGTCTTTATCATCTCTTCTCTTTTCCATTGCCCGCTCAGCCTCCCACCTAAGCTTAAAGCGAGCGCGGGAGTGCGAGCCGCCTGCCCTTTTTCCCTCGGTGACGTCACCGCGTTCTAATCCCCGGGGTTGCCCCGGGAGATCGAACCCTCCGGGGCTCCGCCTTTCCTCCCCTGGGAAAAAGGCAGCTCCGAGGCGGGGCCCGAAGACCGAGGACCCGCCCTTCCCTTCTCCCCATTGGCCAGAAGAGCCGCCCTTTCCAGACCGCGGGGCTCCGCCATTAGACAAGCCCGGCCCCTGCCTGCGCCCTTTGCGAAGGCTGGAGAGAGAAAAGAGGCTGTCCGCGAGCCGAAGCTTCTTCGGGGCGCCGGGAAGAAGGGGCGGCTCTGGATCGAGCGCAAGAGACGGGGGTTGCAGAAGCCCCTCCCTGCCTTTGTTTTTTTTGCAAGCCCCCCGCTTTGCAGAGCCCTCCCCGAAGTTGGCAGACCTCCAGATTTTGCAACAACAACAAAAAAACCCACCCAAAAAATCCTCTCCAGCAAAATTGGCATTTATCGGGGAGCAATCCCCCCGCTGGAGGGATTTTAAGAACCCCCCTTCCCAGCCCTGAAGTTGCCAGAAAGGGGGGGGGGGCTTTTAGGGCTCCCTTGCAGAGGAAGGGGTCCCCCTCCCCACTCCACCAAACAAGTCAGGGAAAGCTGCACTCCCCCTTTCCATTTTTGGGGGGGAGGGGGCTGCTGCTGGTAGTGGTGCTGCGAATTGCCCCGGACAGATGCCCTCTTCGTGCCAGCCGAGATGACCCCAGAAGAAGAAGAGAGCCCCCCAGGAGGGGAGGCTGATGGGGAGCCAGCCGGCCAGCCTCCCTTCTTCCCCAGGCATCTTTCCAAGAGCTGCAACCTGCAGAAGGTGAGGCTGAAAGGGAGGGGGGCAAGGGGTGGAGGTGGGTGGGTGCCTTTTTAGGTTTCTCCCTGCCCACGGCTCTACTTTGGTGGGACTCATGGGGTGGGGGTGGGGAGATGAGTCTGCCTACTGAGATGAGGTGGACCGGTTGCATTGCATTCGTGGTGTGGAGACAATAACTTGGTCCTCGACACCAATAAGAGCAAGGAGCTGATAGCGGACTATATAGAAGGAACAGATCAGACCTCCAGCCCCTTATCAAGGGAGACCGAGGGGAGCAAGTGGACAGTTTTAAGTTTCTGGGTGTTACCCTAAAAGAGGACCTGACCTGGGATGCCCACATTGCAGCCCTGGTCAAAAGGGCCCAGCAGAGATTATACTACCTGAGGCTTCTCAGGAAACAACAACTGAATGGAAAACTGCTGATCTTCTCTCGCTGCACCATAGAGAGTATCTTAACTTACTCTGTATGGTTTGCCAATTGCACAGGGGCAGATAGGACAGCACTCCAGAGGGTTAATGTCATTGCCCAGAAGATCATGGGTTGCCCTCTCCCCTCTTTGGAAGAGCTTTAGAGCTCCCGCTGCCTTAAGAAAGTTCAAAACATCCTCAAAGATCCATCTCATCCTGGGAACCCTTTTTTGTTAACTATTACCATCTGGCAGACGGTACAGAATAATAATAAAAACAAGGACAAACAGGCTGAAAAATAGCTTCTATCCCAGGGCAGTAACTCTATTGAACTCTACTGTATAGTCCGGTGTTGGTGGGGTGTCGGAGGTTTTCAATTCAATGTGTGGCGTGTGAAGGATGTGTGTTTGTGTTAATTTTCATGGTCATGATGGCATTTAATTTCGTTGTACGAGGTGCAATGACACTAAACTAAACCCAACCCAACCCAACCAAAACGTTTCCTCGCCTGGGACTCTGGGAAGGCACCTAATGGGAGCTTCTGGCCAGGGCTGGGCACCAGGTTGGGGGAAGGCTAAGGAGATCGACCAGCCAGCCCTTCCTCCTCGCTTTCCAAATTCCCACCCATTTTCAGTCCTGGGGGTAGGGTGGGGGTGAGAAGCGAACTTTCCAGAGTTCTTTTTTTTCCCCCACAAGGCTGCCTGGTCTGCAGGCACCCAAATATGTCTTGAAACCACCTCCTTGAAACGGAGAAGACCAGGAGGTGAACTGGGGGGAGCAGAAATGGGCTCCCGAGGAAGACGAGTGACCCTCGCCCGCTAAAGCACATCTTGTCTGAGGTTCTTCTTCCCTTTATCCCCCAAAATGCTCTTCCTGGGCTCCACAGTCTCTTGGTCGGCTTCCAACAACTAGATGAGGGTTTAGAAAATGGGTTCCAATCAAAGAGAATATCTTTAGCTCGAGGTTGTATTGAGGGGTCCTGGGTCCTGTTCTCTGTGCTTGGTGGTTTTCTTGCAGATGTTTCATGACCCAACTAGGTAGCATAATCAGTGCTAGAACGGAGAGATTTGTGGGGAGGAGGAGGAGGAGGAGAACTTAAGGGTCCTTGGTGCTCTCTGAGCTTGGTAGTTTTCTTGCAGACGTCTCATGACCTAACTAGGTAACATCATCAGTGCTGGAAGGGCGGGGATTTGTGGGGAGGAGGAGGAGGAGGAGAACTTAAGGGTCCTTGGTGCTCTCTGAGCTTGGTGGTTTTCTTGCAGACGTCTCATGACCTAACTAGGTAACTTCATCAGTGCTAGAAGGAAGAGATGTTTATGGAATAGAGAAGAGGAGGAGGAGGGGGAAGAGAAGGATTGTGGGGTCCTTGGTGCTCTCTGAACTTGGTGGTTTCCTTGCAGACATTTCATGACCCAACTAGGTAGCATCATCAGTGCTAGAAGGGAGTGGGGTTTGTGAGAGGAGGAGGAGGAGGGTGGAGGTTACAGGAGGAGGACTGTGGGGTCCTTGGTGCTCTCTGAGCTGGGTGGTTTCTTTGCAGAAGTTCCATGACCCAAACTAGGGGAACATCCTCAGCCTCTGGTTACCCGTCTAGTTTGGATAATGAAACGCCTGCAAGAAAATAATTAACCCGGAAAAGGCTCCCGCTGGACTTCTATCCAGTGATGGTGGTTTGGGCATGATCTCCGGATGCAGTTTCTTGATGAGCAACGAGACTTTCCCACTCTGGACAAATTTTCTGGAGCCTGCTTTGGTCCAAGGAAGACCTGAAATGGCCACCGAGGTGGAGGCATCCTCTCTTGAGACATCCTGTTCCCTCATGTGCTACCTTTAAACCCGTTGCTTAATCACACCTGTTGTCGAGATTGTCTTGTAAACAGCTTTTGTAATCGACTCTCCTCGCCTGTTGAGTATCGAAAAACCTGAGAGCCAGTCAGTTCTTGATTTCTTTTTCTTTTCTATTTATTTATTTTTTATTTTAATTATAAGAATACAACACGGTTCATCCGTTCTGGCATTACAACTGCTGTTGTACATACATAACTTTTACTTCTCCATTTACAATCTTCTTGTTTAATACATTGTTTACAAATTATTCTAATTAATAAACAATTGTTCACTTATTCTAATCATCATAGCTACTTATGTTTGGTTATAATTTCAGTTAATTTTGGTTACAATATTGAATTGGCTAAATGGCAAAAGCTTTGGACCATCAATAAGAAAATAACATTGGCCATGGCCTGCCAGGAAAACCTTTATAAGATGTTTTACAGGTGGCATCTTCCGCCAGCAAAGCTTTTCCAAAACGTTCGAAAAAGATTTTCTCCAAATTGTTGGAAGTGCAAAGATGTATCAGGCACATTTTTTTCACATGTGGTGGACCAGCAATGCTGCAAAAAAGTATTGGAGGCTAATCTAGACATGGTTGGAACAAATGCTGGGAGAATGTATTCCATTTAAGTCACTTCCTGATTTCTGATCTGCAAGACTTGCCAAAGTGCATTTTGCACTTCTTTTTAAAAATAAATTTAAGTCAGCAAAGAGCTTGAAACCTTGTGTGTGTGTGTGCTAAATTCGTGCTGGGGGTGTGGGATACATCGACAACCCCTGAAGTGTCTTTTGGAAAGGATAAGGCGATTTTTCGCAGCGGCTTGTATGTGCGATCCAATCGCTGCAAAATTGTGTCAAATTGCAACCTGATAGCTGTAAAAAAGGTATTTTAATTATATATATATATATATATATATATATATATATATATATATATATATATATATATATATATATATATATATATATATGTTTTCTTAAGTTTTGGGTACTTACATGTATGGTGTTCGGCTTGGTTCGGGTATTTTCCCACGTCATTGTAGTTCTTTTAAAGTTGTAGCAACGTTTCAGCAGAATCTCATCTGCCATCATCAGGCTTCTGTATTGTGTCCGTCTGTGGGTCAGACTTTTACAGTGGTTTCAGAAACCACTGTAAAAGTCTGACCCACAGACGACACAAACAGAAGCCTGATGATGGCAGATAGTTGCTGAACATGCTAACTTAAAGAAAATGACGTGAAATCAACCAACCAACACTCATATCATACTCATACATACATACATACATACATACATACATACATATATATATATATATGGATCTTTGGTTATTCAGGTTCTCTCCGCGTAAGATTCAAAGTATCTAGGCAGCGTTTGGCGAGGTCCACTCGCCATCTTCAGGCTGGTGCTTTCGGCTTAGTGCCAGTGCAAGCAGCGTGTGACCGGAGCTGCCATCTCTCTATAAAGAGAGTATATATACTTGTATATATAGAGAGATGGCAGCTCGGTCACGCTGCTTGCACTGGCACTAAGCAAGCACCAGCCTGAAGATGGCGAGTGGGACCTCGCCAACGCTGCTCAGATACTTTGAATCTTACGTGAGGAGAGAACAAATAACCAAAGATCCACATACAAATACCCGCGAGAACCTCAGAAAACATATATATATATATATATATATATATATATATATATATATATATATATATATATATATATATATATATATATATATATATATACATATACATATATATATATACATACATATATACATATATACATACATATACATATACATATACATATATATATATATATATATATATATATATATATATATATATATATATATATGTTTTCTTAAGTTTTCGGGTACTTACATGTATGGTGTTCGGCTTGGTTGGGTATTTTCCCACGTCATTGTAGTTCTTTTAAAGTTGTAGCAACGTTTCAGCAGAATATATATATATATATATATAAAGGGGTGAAAGTTGGGGTGGTGGTGATTTATTATTATTATTTCCAGATTTTGTTCTATTGTACTTTATTAATTTATTTGATTCTTTTTGTTCGTTTTTATTTTTTTGTTTGTTTGTTTTAAACATGGTTTTACATTCTATAAGCCGCCTCGAGTCGCCATGGGTGAATAGACAGCAATATACATTCTTTTTTTTTTTAGTAACATTTTTTTTATTTTTATACACAAAAAATCCATTCCATTTCAATCCATTCCATTGTGTCATTTAGATACATATCCCAGTTACTCTTAACCATGATTAATAATATTCTTATCAAATTTAACAACATAACAATAATCACATTCCCATATATATAATATAAATGAAGTCCACTATGTTTATGACATTAGTTTCGCTTATTGCTCTATGAATACATCTAATCCCTTTTAATTTGTTCTATTTTCTATCCACTGATAAAGCAAATCCCGTACCATATAATATTCAGATTCTTCTTTTTCTTTAATTTCTAGTGTCAGTCTATTCATTTCTGCACATTCAAATATTTTTTCAATTATTTTTCGCTCTATTCGGTATCTTATCATTCTTCCAGTTTGGGGCAAATACAATTTCTAGACGCTGTTAACACATGTATAATTAAATAAGCCTTTTCTTTGCTATAACCTTCTAGTACCATTCCAAGTAAAAATATTTCAGGCTTCAAATTTATGTGTTGTTTAATCATTTTTTCCAACCATGTGTGTGTTTTAGTCCAATACCTTTTAGCTTCTGTGCAAGGCAGCAATATAAATTCAATAAATAATAATTTTTGCTTCTGCTAAAAATGTTTTTAAAAACATTTAAATATGTCATTTAAATGTTTATTAAATTAAATAACAGTAGTCCTCAATTTACAACGGTTCCTTTAGTGACCAAATGACAACCACACTGAAAAATGTGACATGACCGTTTTTCACACTTACAACCGTTGCAGCATTCCCCATGGTCACGTAAACTTATCACCTGCAGTGATTCACTTAACAATGGTGGCAAAAAAGGTCATAAAAAGGGGCAGGCTTCACTGAACACCTGTCTCGCTTAGCAACGGTAATCTTGGGCTCAATTGTCGTAAGTCGAGGATTATCTAATATGCTATCCTGATCTGGAACTTTCTTGCCTTGATTGTCACAAATGACGTTGGCCATTTAAGTCACCTCTATAATTATGACTTAAGTGTATAAGTGCAAGAAAATTTCCATGTCAGAATACAGGTCCTCAATTTACGACCACAACTGAGCCCAAAATTTATGTTGCTAAGCGAAATGTGTGTTAAATGAGTTTTGCCTCGTTTTACGACCTTCCTTGACAGCGTCGTTAAAGTGAATCCCTGCAGTGGGTACATTTTGTCGAAACGGTCGTTAAGTGAATCTGGCCTCCCCCTCCATGGACTTTGCTTGTCCGAAGGTCGCAAAAGGACACCACGTGACACTGGGGACAACGCGACCGTCGTAAATACGAGTCAGTTAAATCACGTGACCATGGGGATTCTGCAAACGGTAATTAACTGTGAAAAACGGTCCTAAGTCCCTTTTTTCACTGCCGTTGTAACTAAGTGAGCCTGTAATATAGGAAACACCACTTGCTTAAAATTTTATTTGAAACTGCCTGGAATGGGGAGAAATGTTACTTTTCAGAATTGTTCCAAATTAACAGATTGACAGTGTGGGAAGGTACCTTGGAGGTCATCTAGTCCAGCCCCCTTCCCCAGCAGGAGACCCTACACCATTCCTGACAGATGGCCATTCAGTCTCTTCTTGAAAGCTTCCAGTGATGAAGCTCCCACAATTTCTGAAGGCAACTTCTGTTCCTTGGGTTGATTGCTTTCACTGTCAGAAAATTTCTCCTTATTTCCAGGTTGAATCTCTTCTTGTTCAGTTTCCATCCATTATTCCTTGTCTGGCCTTCGGGTGCCTTAGAAAATAGCTTGACCCCCCTCCTCTCTGTGGCAGTCCCTCAAATATTGGAAGATGCTCTCCTTTCTCCCCTGGTCCTTCTCTTCCCTAGACTAGCCAGGCCCAGTTCCTGCAACCGTTCGTCGTATCTTTTAGTCTTCAGTCCCCTAATCATCCTGGTTGCTCTTCTCTGCACTTTTTCCAGAGTCTCTACCTCTTTTTTATAATGTGGTGACCAAAACTGGATGCAGGACTCCAGGTGTGACCTTACTAAGGCTTTATGGAGTGGTATTAGTACCTCCCTTGATCTGGATTGTATACCTCTGTTAATGCAGTTTAGGATTGCATTAGCTTTTTTGGCGGCTGCTGCACACGGCTGGCTCCTATTTAGCTGGTTGTCCACTAAGACTCCAAGATCCTTCTCCCAGTTCCTGCTATTGAGCCTGGTTTCACCCAGTCTAAATCATTTAACAGCTGCTGCCACTTCTCCCAACTGGTTTATGCTAGAATTATTATTTTTTAAAATTATTTTCCTTGTTGACTTGAACAAGCAAAAAGAAAAATGAAAGTTTAATCTTTTCCTACCTGAGGCCAAAAAAGGCAACAGGAAATTTGTGATTTGCAAAATGCATGGGGATGTTCAACGGGGTGATGAATTATTGGCTTTGGGAATCCAGAAAAAAATATTCTATTTGACTTTACTGTGGCTGCACAGTACAGATAATCCTCGATTTATGACGGCTGCTTAGTAATTTATGATGCCCCCTCCCCCCATAGGTATAGGTAGTCCTCGACTTCCAACCACAATTAAGCTCCAGATTTTTGGTTGTTAAGCAAGACAGTTGTTAAGTGAGCTTTCCTCCATTTTACGACCTTCCTTGACCCAGTCATTCAATGAATCACTACCCTTGTTAAGTTAGGAACACGATTGTTAAGCGAATCTGGCTTTTCCCATTAACTTTGTTAATCAAATGGTCACAAAAATGGATCACCTGTCCCTGGGACACTACTGCCGTTTTAAATTTGAGTCAGTTACCATGTAGCATTTAAATTTTGATTTCCTGACGACGGGGATGCTACAAACAACAGTCATAAGTGTGAAAAAACTACCATCAGTCACTTTTTTTCTGCTGTAATTTCTTCTGTTGTAACTTTGAACTAAACAAACTAAACGAACTGCTGTAAGTCAAGGACTAGATGTACTTAAAATTGATTCCGATGGCCACACCTATCCCCTATATTTATAGCAGTTTGCAGAGTCCCACAGTCACATAATGATGGTTTTTTTTTTTTTTTGCCAAAAATGCATTTATTCTGGTTTTCAGCAAAAAAAAAAAATATAGCGAACAGTGAGTTCACTTAGAAACCTGGGTGTTTGCTTAATGGCCATGCAGTTATTAAACAACCGATGCAGAAAAAAAGGGGTTAAGAATTGGTCCTATCACATGGTGAGCTGTTTTATGACCGTCGTGATTAGTGACCGTAAATGGGCAGACTCAATTACTGCCATAAAATGAGGACTGACTACCTGTAGTCTTAACACATTTTGGAAGGTATCAGATGAAGGAAATCAGAGTTACGCTTGAAAATAATTTAACCCCTCTGGGGGGAGGGAGATGGCTTGGGAGTGTTTCTCATATGTTGGGAAACTTTTGAGTTTCTGAAAAGAAGTTTTGGGTAATAAAGGGGAAAGTTTGGGAAACCTTTGGCTTAAGATCTTTTGCAGAGTACAGCGATTGTGTTGTGATTCATTATGGATGGGTTTCCGTGTTCGTTTTTTTCAGTGTGCTTGCTAAGGGCGGCGGGGGCAGGCGTTTAAACGAAACCTAATAAAATAAAATAACAGGTGAATAATCCTGCAAAATTGATGTTGGGAGGGAGGAAGAAAATGGAGGTGAAGGGAGGAGAAAAAGAAGGAGGGAGGAAATAGGGGAGGGAGGAAGAAAGAAAATGGAGAAGGAAGGAGAGAAAGGAGGGAGAAATAGGAAGGAGGGAAGAAAGAAAGGAAATAGAGCCAGAAGAGAGAGAAATAGGAAGGAAGCGGGGGGAGGAGGAAGAAAAAGAAGGAAATGGAGAAGAAAGAGAAACAAAAGAAGGAGAAAAAGGAAGGGCGAAGGAAGGAGAGAAAGAAAAGGGAGGAAGGAGAGAAGGATGGGAAAGAAATAGGAAGGAGGGGAAGGAAAGAAGGAAATGGAGAACAGAAAGAGAAAGAAAAGAAGGAGAAAAAGGAAGGGGGAGGAAGAAGAGAAAGAAGAGGGAGGGAGATAGACTGTCCCGCTTAAGCAGGGGGTTGGACTAGATGACCTCTAAGATCCCTTCCAACTCTTATCATTCTATGAAATAGGAAGGAGGGAAGAAGGGGAAAGGAAATAAGGAAATGGAGAAGAAAGGAGAGAAAGAAAAAAGGAAGGGGGAGGAATGGGAGAAAGAGAGGGAGGGAGGAGAGAAAGGAGAAGGGAAGGAAACGAAAGGGGAAAAGAAAGGAAACAGAAAGGGAAAGAAAAAAAGAAAGGGGAAAGGGAAAGGAAAGGAAAGGGAAGGAAGACACAATGGTTGCAAAAATTCATTGCCAGGTCTGGTTTATTTCTCACAGATTGCTTTCCTCCTTTTTTGTGGACTTGGGGAAGCCCCTGGTTGTCCATTTGACCCACAAGGAGAGGTGGGGGTTCCCCCTCTTTTTCCAAAACTTGATGTGGCGGCCCCTCCAAATCTCAGAAGTTTTTAAAAGAGGGAAGGGGGAGCAAAGCAGCCCACCCACTCACCCCCCCTCAATCCCCAGGCACGCATTGTCGAGGGGTTGAAGGTTGCCATGGCGACCAGGCCCTGGCTAGGCCGTTATCTCTCTGGCCTAATGAAAGGGCCTGGTCAGGAGGCCTTTCGTCCATCTGCTTCCAGCCGGGCCTGCTTGCTCCCTGGGATTTTCCCCTTTTATATTTTTCTTTCTCCCCCAAAAATACAGGTAAGTCCTCGACTTAACAACCGCAACTGAGCCCAAAAGCTTCCTTTGCAAGACGGTTGTTAAGTGCGTTCGGCCCCATTTTACGACCTTTCTCGCTGTTAAGGGTCTGTGTTTTGATCACGTGACTGTGGAGATGCTGCGGTGGCCTTAAGAGTGAAAAAAAAACCAGTCATAAATTACTTTTTTTCCCAGTGCCGTTGTAACTTTGAATGGCCACTAAGTGAAGTGTTGTAAATCGAGGACTACCTGTAATCCCCTTTCATGGGTCTCTGAATTGGTTGCATGGGACTTAAATTCCCAGAATTCCCAAACTGGAAGCTGAAAGAAAAGACCAATGTTTTTGGAGCTTGGCCCATTTAAGATGGGTGGACTTCAACTCCCAGAATTCCCCACCCTGCATGCTAAAAAAATAGTCCAATGTTTTTCAAGATTGGCCCCTTTAAGATGGATGGACTTCAACTTCAATAGCTAGCTAAGGAATTCTGGGAGTTGGTCCATCCACCTTAAAGTGGCTCGCAGAAATGGGACGCAGAATTCCATCTCCGCGATCAGTGCACCTGTACCTGTCGCTCCCGCACACGGCCCAGTTACAAACCACTCACAGCCCACTAGTGGGCAGTGGCCCACAGGTTGGGCACCTCTGAAGTAGAAGACATCCTTCCAACTCTGTTACTTTGTTATTCTGATGTTGTTACCTAGTTGGGTAATGAAATGTCTGCAAGAAAACCATCAAGCTCAGAGAGCATCAAGGACCCCATAGTTGTTGTTGCTGGTATTCTTCTTCTTCTTCTTCTTCTTCTTCTTCTTCTTCTTCTTCTTCTTCTTCTTCTTCTTCTTCTTCTTCTTCTTCTTCTTCTTCTTCTTCTTCTTCTTCTTCTTCTTCTTCTTCTTCTTCTTCTTCTTCTTCTTCTTCTTCTTCTTCTTCTTCTTCTTCTTCTTCTTCTTCTTCTTCTTCTTCTTCTTCTTCTTCTTCTTCTTCTTCTTTTTTATTTTTATTTTTATTTTTATTTTTATTTTTATTTTTATTTTTATTTATTTTTGTTAATTGTTTACAAGATAATAGGTATAAGTAAAAACATAGTTATGAATGCATGGATACATATAAGAAAAATAAAAGAAACAATAGGACAGGGACGGTAGGTACGTTGGTGTGCTTATGCACCACCACCCCTACCGACCTCTTAGGAAAGGGGTGAGGTCAATAGTAGACAGTCTATCTTCTTCTTCTTCTTCTTCTTCTTCTTCTTCTTCTTCTTCTTCTTCTTCTTCTTCTTCTTCTTCTTCTTTTTTTTTTTTCTCCTCCTCCTCCTCCTCCTCCTCCTCCCTCCTCCTCCTCCTCCTCCTCCTCCTCGCAAACCCTACTCCCTTCTAGCACTTATGAGGTCACCTAGTTGGGTAATGAAAGGTCTGCAAGAAAGCCGCCCAGCTCAGAGAGCGCCAAGGACCTCATAGTTAAACACACACACACACACACACACACACACACACAGCTACCAATAGTTCTTTTCTGTTCACCGATTCTTGTTTTCTTCCGTCTTCTCTCCTGCTCTTAATTGCGTTGGCTTAACTATTCCATCCGGCTTTCCTTCATTTTGCAAAAACGCTGCTTCCCCAGATCGGGAACTGCGTGATTGGGAAACCTATGTTTGTGTTTTACTTTCCAGCTTGTTCCTGGGAATTGCAGTAGACCGATCGTGCTCTTCGTTACGTGCAAAATCAGCAAGGGCAGCCAACAAAAATAACGCCTTAAATTTGTGCAACCAAAGGCGATAACAACTCCAGCTTGTTCTCTGTCAGCAGGGAACGTCTCTCTTTTGCAAAACTAAACACGGCCACACCCAACCAGCTGTGTAGAAAGAATTTGGATGGCCTTAATCCAATCTGGTGTCCTACACATGGGATATATAGAATAACAGAGTTGGAAGGGACCTTGGAGGTCTTCTAGTCCAACTCCCTGCTTAGGCAGGAAACCCTACACCACTTCAGACAAATGGTTATCCAACCTCTTTTTAAAAATTTCCAGTGTTGGAGCATTCATAACTTCTGGAGGCAAGTTGTTCCAGTGATTAATTGTTCTCGCTGTCAGGAAATTCTTCCTTATTTCTAGGTTGCTTCTCTCCTTGATGAGTTTCCATCCATTGCTTCTTGTCCTGCCCTCAGGTGCTGTGGAGAATAGCTTGACTCCCTCTTCTTTGGGGCAGCCCCTGAGATATTGGAAGACTGCTGTCATGTCCCCCCTTGTCCTTCTTTTCATCAAATTAGACATCCCCAATTCCTGCAACCATTCTTCATATGTTTTAGCCTCCAGTCCCCTAATACTCTTGGTTGCTCTTCTCTGTACTCTTTCTAGAGTCTCAACATCTTTTTTTACATCGTGGTGACCAAAAGTGGATGCAGGATTCCAGGTGTGGCCTTACTAAGGCCCTTATACAGCGGAATTAACACTTCACATGATCTTGATTCTATCCCTCTGTCTAGAACTGTGTTGGCTTTTTTGGCAGCTGCTGCACAAGGCTGGCTCACATTTAAAGGGTTGTCCACTCTCACAGTTCCTACTATTGAGCAATATATACCATATATACTGTACCTGTGCATTTGGTTTTTCTTGCCTAAATGTAGAACCTGTCAGGATTCCAGCAATCGCTCTAATTAAATCATGATTCAAGAGCCAAACTTCAAGAAACTTCAAAAGATTCATTCAAGGCAACATCCTGGCACTGCCCTGTATGAAGCCAACTCTGGCCTACATCATTTACAATCCCCTGTGACCCTGTTTCCCCCTCTTCCCCCTGGGTGTCTCATAAATCAGATTCTCCCACTGAGCACCTTCACAGGCTGGGTGTCATCATTCACATTCTCAAATTATATGTATTCCGCAGGCAAAAAAGCTCTGGTATTTTAATGACAATATTTTAAAGATAAGAGTTGGAATGTACTTTCGCTTCCAAACTTCTGCACTGCCCTTCCAGATTTCCTTCCCCCTCCTTTTTTTTTTAATGACAACTATTGAAACAGGCATAGGAATGTTTTATGAGTTGACAGAACCTTCCTTTTTTCACCCTTGAATTTCATTTTGTTAGATAGCGCCCAATGTTCAAGTCTGTCCAGATCCTTCCGTATCTTAAGCCTAACTTCTGGAGTGTTGGCTATTCCTGCCAGCTTGGTGTCATCTGCAAATTTGATGTGATGGGCACTGACCTCCTAAATCTCTACACAGCTGGAATCTGGTAGTGAGCATTGAAGTTCTAGCATCAGAAGGTCACCAACTTGGAAGAAGGAGAGGTTGGCATGTTTCAAAGGAAGACTAAGGTGTCTTCAAAGATGTTTTCCCTTTGGTGTGGAGAATGGTGGGGCTGAGGAGACGTTGTCCTAAGTGGTTTGAAGGTGAAGTAAAAGTTTGCCACGAGATGTGGTGATGGTTATCATCTTAGGCTGGCTTCAAAGCAAGGTTGGTCCAATTCATGGAAGTCTTATGGATCAGCACTTCTTAACCTTTGAAGGCAGCAGGACCAACTCCGTAGAGCATCTACTGCTGGTCCTCCTTGGTTGGCCACTGTGAGTACGTATGGATTAGATAGGTCGGGTCCTATCCAGTGGAACACAGCTGACAATTCTGAAGCACTGAGGCAGCCTCGAAATCACATTAACTAAATAAAAAAGTTGCTATCCCAAGTATTTCTGCTTGTAGCACTGCTGATGTTATCTAGTTTGGTAAAGAAATGTCTGCAAGAAAACAATCAAGGCGAGAGAGCTGCAAGTCCTCCTCCTCCTCCTCCTCCTCCTCTTCCTCCTTCAGAAACCCCCTCTCTTCTAGCATTGCTGATGTTACCTAGTGGGGTAATGAAACATCTGCAAGAAAACAGCCAAGCTCAGAGAGCTGGAAGGACCTCACAGACTTCTTCTTCTTCTTCTTCTTCTTCTTCTTCTTCTTCTTCTTCTTCTTCTTCTTCTTCTTCTTCTTCTTCTTCTTCTTCTTCTTCTTCTTCTTCTTCTTCTTCTTCTTCTTCTTCTTCTTCTTCTTCTTCTTCTTCTTCCTCCTCCTCCTCCTCCTCCTCCTCCTCCTCCTCCTCCTCCTCCTCCTCCTCTTCACAACCTCCCTCCCTTTGAGGAAAGGAAAAAAGAAACCTTGCCCTTTAAGGAATAGGCAAAGTTCTTTCCTTTTGTGGATTCAAATTTCCCGGCTGGGAGAAATGCAAAATGATTTGGTCAGCTGCGTTGAAAGTCAGAATCAGTTTATTAATAGGAAGGCAGGTAAGAAATCTTACAGTGTTCCTAGGATTAATCTAATCTTGTGAGTAGAGAAACCCCTTTTTTTATACCCTTCAGATCCTTTGATTTTGTAAGTGTGAACCCTTGAAGTCTTTGATTTGTGGAGTTCCTGTTTCTTGATATTGGGATCTGGGATCTTGGTAGGAGTAATTGTTTTATAGTAGCTGTTTGTTCACTTTGTAGCTGCTTGTTGCATTAGGTTGCAATATCCTGAGTTTCCTTTTGGTTTGCTTTTCACAAGTTTTTATAACTTGCCATCTATTTGATTTCTATGGGAAAAGATCTTAGCTAGTTTGTAGGGTTTTTTTTCTCTGTATCTCACGCTTGTAATTTTCTCCTTCCTTTGTTGCGAAAAGTAAGCTGGCTCCAGCTATTTTAATAGTCCTACTTGACTATTAAGGGTGGGGGCTGTTTTCCTAGAAGAGAACAGTAACTTCCAACACCTTCTACCACTGATGATGTTAACATCTGCAAGAAAACAGCCAAACTGACAGAGCACTGAGGAGAAAGAAGGAAGGAAGGAGGAGGAAAGAGAAGGGGAGAGGGAGGGAGGGAGGAGAATGAGAATAAGGAAAGAGGGGGAGAGAGAGGGAGAAAGGAAGGAAAATGAGAAGAAGGGAGGGGAGAGGAAGGAAGGAGAATGAGAAGAAGGAGAGGGGGAGGGGAGGAGAGGGGAGGAAGGAGAATGAGAATAAGGAAAGGGGGAGAGAGAGGGAGGAAGGAAGGAGAAAGAAGAAGGGAGGGGGAGAGGAAGGAAGGAGAATGAGAAGAAGGAGAGGGGGGAGGGGAGGAAGGAGAATGAGAATAAGGAAAGGGGAGAGAGAAGGAGAAAGGTAGGAAAATGAGAAGAAGGGAGGGGAGAGAAAGGAAGGAGAATGAGAAGAAGGGAGGGGGAGAGGAAGGAAGGAGAATGAGAAGAAGGGAGGGGGAGAGGAAGGAAGGAGAATGAGAAGAAGGAGAGGGGGGAGGGGAGGAGAGGAGGGAGGAAGGAAGGAGAATGAGAAGAAGGAAAGGAGAGGGAGGAAGGAAGGATCTCTAATGATGTTACCTAGTTGGGTCATGAAACATCTCCAAGAAAACTTACCATGCTCAGAAAGCACCCAGGACCCCTAATTTCCACCCTGAGCTACAAATATTCTCCTTTTAACTGAACTTCCGAATGGAATGTCCTCTCCCTTTTTGTAGCCAGCTTACCGAAAGAAAACGGGGAGGAGGGAGACAGGCCCCGGCCTGAAGAAATTCTGACATACTTGTAACTCTTGGTTGCTAAGGCTGGGGGTTTGTTCTTTGTCCCTGTGGGAGGAGGGCTTTATCTGAAGGTCAGCCTGGGGTGTCCTGCGTCGTCGCTGACTCAACCCTCACTCTCAAAGGGGCCCTTTTCCCCACGTCAGGAAAACTTTAAAAAGTTCCATTTCATCATTTACAGGAATTGTTGGTCCTTACAATAACACTGCTTCCACACACACCCCCAACCCCACTCTGAAGATGAGTGTGCTCCAGGGAAATTTTGAAAAAAACTAAACCTCAGTGGGATTATCTTTTTCTATCTTTGTAGATAGAGAGATAGAGGTGTATAGATAGATGATAGATAGATAGATAGATAGATAGATAGATAGATAGATAGATGATAGATAGATAGATAGATAGATAGATAGATAGATAGATAGATAGATAGATAGATAGATAGATAGATAGACAGACAGACAGACAGACAGACACAGACAGACAGACAGACAGACAGACGGGGAGGGAGAGAGGGAGAGGGAGAGAGCCAAATGCCACTCATGCATCATCGCAAAATCTCCAGAACCGTAAAGCCTACAAACTTGAAATTTGGCACGTATGTTCCTCTTGGCTTCTAGGGGCTCACTAAAAAAGGATTTCTCAAAAGACCCTCAGAGCATTTAGAGTATTTCCTAGAGGAGGAGGAGGAGGATGATCTGGTGCTAAGGAGTTCTACTCCCCCTCCCCACCTGAAAAGAAATCTCTTCCAAAGGCAAAACACCAGCAGAGGAGAGGAGTTTCAGTTTCAGAGCAGTAACCAGCTTTAGTCCAGAATAGTTGAGCTAAGCCACGCCCAGGCTCCTTGCTGTCTCCTTCTTGCTCACACAGCAAGTACTCTTTCGGTTTCCAAACAGCCCTCAACTCTCTTGCACACTGACAGGATGCTAGCTAGATGAATACCGATGGATGCTGGTAGGCAGAGGCAGAATTTTTCTCCCCTTATTTTCCTCCCCAACCACGTAGTTTCGTAGCAAACTCACTTGGCTTTATCCAATACTTTGGAAGAATTTTAAACTTTTTCCCTGGGTGCCCATTTTACAGAGAGGCCTCAGCTTATGACTGCTGTGGAGCCCAGAATCTCTGTTGCTAAGCGAGCCAGTCATTAAGTGAATTTTGCCCCATTTTACGACCTTTCTGGCCCCGGTTGTTCAGTGAATCACTGCAGCTGATAGATTAGTAACCCGGTTGTTAAGTGAATTTGGCTTCCTTTGCTTGTCAGAAGGTCGCAAAAGGGGATCACGTGATCCCGGGAAACTGCGACCGTCGTAAATAGGAGTCAGTTGCCAAGTTCCGAATTTTGATCAGATGACCGTAAGGATTCTGCAGTGGTCGTAAGTATGAAAAATGGCCATCAGTCCCTTGATAGTCACTAAACGGCTGCTTATAAGTCAAGGACTACAGGTACTTAGAAATAGTTTTGTTCTAAAAGAGGATTAGATATAAGGAATTGTTAGATAATCAGGGGAATTTAAAAACAGGAAAAATTAAAAGAACAAGGTATAATTGTAGATTGATGGCCATATATGCAGATGAAAACTAGGCATAAAAAAGATATGGAGGAATTTGGAATAGAAAGGGAACCCTTCTGTTAGACCAAATTTTAACTGGTAAAGAAGAAGAAAAATTTACTAGAACATATAATTATTTACTCCAAGTAGAAATGGAGGAAGAAGTAGTTAAGGGCCCAATGATTGCTTGGGCACAAAATGTAGGTCACAGTTCGAAGATTGGGAGAAAATTTGGACCAAGAACTGCAAATTAACGCTATCAGCAGCATATAAAGAAAATTTAATCAAGATGTTTTATAGGTGGCATTTGACACCGGCCAGATTGCCCAAAATATACCCGAATATGAAACCACAATGCTGGAAATGTAAGCTCACAGATGGAACATACTATCACATGTGGTGGCAATGCCCCAAAGTTAAAAAAAATACTGGGAAAAATTGGAAAAAATTGATAAGACAAATTACAGGGTATGATATTGAATTTAAGCCAGAAGCTTTTTTACTGGGGATGATTAAAGGAAACCCAAAGAAACATATCCAATACAGAAATAGTTTTGTCCTTCATGTGTTCTTCTCCTTGTCCCAAAGGTGCTTTTTTTTTTTTTCAAGAGGCTACTGGATTATCACTTCACGTTTTGCTTCTCATCCAAAAAGCTTCTTCAGCTCTGACTAGATAGCAGGGAATGGAAGGATTGATACTCCTTGCAGACAGCTGGTCATTTGCATCCTTTTAGAGGGTCATTGAGGCCACTTGGAGGTTTATCTGTGTCCTCGGGATCGCCTGAGTGGTGCAAATGGGTGTGGAGCCTTCTTGGAACTGCTGAAAGGACTGTGGTTGTGGAGCTGTGTTTTCTGCCCTGTGTCCCTTCACTGTCACAGGCTATTGGGGATAAGTATGTTGTCTGCATCTCAAATTGCAAGGAGTATAAATCCTTCCATTCCCCATCATCCAGTCAGAGCTGAAGAAGCTTCTTGGATGAGAAGCGAAACGTCTTCCAAGAAAAAAAAAAAACCAGAAAGTCCAGTTGCCTCTTGAAAAAAAAGCACCTTTGGGACATCTCTGTGTTAGCTTTGTCTCTACCTTTCCTTCAATGTCCTTCAGGGACATTGTTATTATTTTTATTGTAGTCTCAAAAAAGATAATTGAGACTCTAGAAAGAGTGCAGAGAAGAACAACCAGGATGATTAGGGGACTGGAGACTAAAACATTCAAAGAACGCTTATAGGAACTGGGCCTGGCTAGTCTAGGGAAGAGAAGGACCAGGGGAGACAGGAGAGCATCTTCCAATATTTGAGGGGCTGCCACAGAGAGGAGGAAGGGGGTCAAGCTATTTTCTAAAGCACCTGAAGGCGAAACAAGGAATAATGGATGGAAACTGAACAAGGAGAGATTCAACCTGGAAATGAGAAAGTTTCTGACAGTGAGAGCAATCAACCGATGGAACAGAAGAGAAGTTGCCTTTGGAAGTTGTGGAAGCTTCATCCCTGGAGGCTTTCAAGAAGAGACTGGACTGCCATCTGTCAGAAATGGTGTAGGGCCTCCTGCTTGGGTGGAGGGTTGGACTAGGTTACAAGGTCCAACTCTGATTATCTGTTATTTGGAGTTGTTGTTCTTATGCTTCATTTCTTTTTTTGGCAGGGTTGTGACTCCTTGGCCCAGACGCAACGTACCAAGTTGCAACACCGCCGTGCAAGAATCAACCAGCAGATCAACAAAGAGATGAGGATGAGAACCGGGGCCGAGAATCTGTTCAGGTTTGCGTGGGCTAGTCAATGCCTTTTTTTCCCTTTTTTTTCTCCCTTGCTTTCCCCTACTTCCCTTTTATCCCCTTTTTCCTTTCCTGATTCCCCTAATACCCTGTTTTCCCAAAAATACAACCTACCCTGAAAGTAAGTCCTAGCTTGAATTTTTACACATGCGCCCAATATAAGCCCCACCCACGAGATAAGCCCTAATTAAGATCCCACCCACTCCAAAGTAGAGGGGTAAAAATTAAGCTAGGCTGGGGATGGGGTTGTGTGGAGCTGCCCTACTACTTAACCTTGGACAGTTGTAGTCAGGCCTCGCACACCCCGACACCTGCCTCGCCGGCCCATTTCTTCTGCCACCGGCAAGGCTGGCAAGGCTTTCCTGAAGGCCTGTGGAGCTGATAACAAGGCTTAGGATCGATCCAGAGCTGCAGAGGCCTCCAGGAAAGCCTTGAAAGCCGCAGAAGAAGAAGTTCCTAAAGGCCTCTGACAGCGAAAAGGAGGCAAAGGGGTGACGTGCACAAGTGAGGTTAGTTCATTGGATGACACCCCCCGAAAATAAGACCTGGTGCCTTTTTGGTGGCAATATATATATACATATATATAAGACAGGGTCTTATTTTCGGGGAAAGATGGTAGTTGCTTTTGTATTCTTTTTGTATGTCATGTTGTAAAACTATGTAAACAGGAAGGTTTGTGTGGGCTAAATTAGAATCCTATTTGGGAGGGTGAATAGCGCTGGTTCATCAGAATGGTTCCTTCTTTGAGATGAGTCCCCAGAAAACCGTCAAGAGGGATTGTCTTGCTTGCTTGAAGAGTGAAAAAACCCCCGGGACAGTTGGTATGCAAAGTTGTTATTCAAGGGTCAGCTGGTGACCTCCGCAGTCTCTTTTCTGCCTGACGTTCAGCATTTTGTGGCTGCTTAATGTTCAGAAACTTAGAAAGGGAGGAAAGGAAAACATTTACAGAGGTACACAATGCACACAACTGCCTATACACCCACGTAGTCCAAAGAAGGGAGATGTTGGTTGAAAACATTCAAAACATCCTTTCTGAATAGGTCAATGTACAAAAAAGTCTTCTTCTTCTTCTTCTTCTTCTTCTTCTTCTTCTTCTTCTTCTTCTTCTTCTTCTTCTTCTTCTTCTTCTTCTTCTTCTTCTTCTTCTTCTTCTTCTCCTCCTCCTCCTCCTCCTCCTCCTCCTCCTCCTCCTCCTCCTCCTCCTCCTTCTTCCTCTCCATTTCCCTCTCCTCTTCCTCCTCCTCCTTCTCTTCCTTCTCCTTTTCCTCCTCCTCCTTCTTCGTCTCCTTTGTCTTTTCCTTCTTTTCCTCCTCCTCCTCCTCCTCCTCCTCCTCCTCCTCCTCCTCCTCCTCTCCTTCTCCTTCTTCTCCCCCCATCTGTCATTGGACATTGGCGATCATGTTGGCCATCCTATTTTGATCAAACAGCCACACGAAAAAGTGCTGTTGAGTTTTCTCCAAAATAGTCCCTTAGATTTGGAAGCCAGGATGTTCTTCTGCCTGGACCTCGTTTGCCTTCAATTTTTCCCTGAAGGATTAAGTGAAAGATGCCATATTTTTCCAGGTGTTGTATCGCATGTCCAAAATACTCCAACTTCTGCTTTTTAATGGTTTTTGATTATTTCCCTTGACTTTTCCAGACTTATCCCCTCCTAGTTTCTGATTTTGTCAACCCAACTCATACATAACACCCGCCTGTAAATCCACATTTCAAATGCTTGGTGGTCTCTTCCACTGGCTTTCTGTCCAGGGACCAACTCTCCACTCCATAGTTTGATTGATTGAAAAGATGCAACATCTGACAAGCCTAGTTTTTCAATCTTAGGCTTATGTAAAACAAAAATCCCATTTATATAAATATCTTCATTGAAGGCTTTTTCAAGATTGGTGGCCATTGTGCTAAATTCCCAACCAATGCAATTTCTGTCTGTTTTTGTTGTTGTTGCATTGCAGCTCATTGTTAACTTACATCCATTTGTTTAGAAGGTTCGAAGTTATAACGGCACTGGGAGGGAAAACGTGACTTATGACTGTTTTTTCACACTTACGACCATTGTGTCATCCCCATGGTCACGTGATCAAAATTCAAAATGATAACCTGGGCCAAAAAACTTTGGATATATAGCATACATTTGGAAGATTGGGAAAACCTATGGAAAATAAATTACAAATTAAAGACTTGAGTTTCATGTTTAATGAATAATAGAATAATAATAATATCCTTATTTTTTTTTCTTTTTATTACAGGTAGTCCTCTACTTACGACCACAATTGAGCCCCCAAAATTACGTTGCTAAGTGAGAAATTCATTAAGCAGGCTTCACCCTCTTTTACGACCTTCCTTGCGACGGTTGTTAAGCGAATCAGTGCAGCTGTTTGATTCGTAACCCAGTTGTTAAGTGAATCTGGCTTCCCTTTTGACTTTGGTGGTTGGAAGGTCGCAAAAGGGGATCACCCGTGACCCCGGGAGGCTGCGACGGTCACAAGCATGGAACAGCTGCCAAGCCTCTGAATTTTGGTCACATGATCACAGGGGTACTGGAAAGGTCGTAACTGAAAAACCGGTCATAAGTCCCTTTTTTTTCAGCGCCGTTGTAACTCTGAACAGTCACTAAATGAACTGTTGTAAGTCGAGGACTAACTGGAGAGACTTAAGTAATTTTTTCTTCTCTTTTCTTCATTGTGGTCTCAGGGCCACGAGTAACCACAAAGTCAAAGAGACGGTTGCTTTGGAACTCAGCTACGTCAACTCCAACTTGCAGCTACTAAAGGAGGAACTAGAAGAGTTGAACAGTTGCATGGAAGTCTACCAGAATGACAGGTGAGGTGATTGGCAGCTGTCAGTTTGGAGTGGGGAAGCTCATGGGTTGGGAAAATTAAGTTGTCCTTTGCAACTTAATTCCCACTTAATTCCCACCTCCTGTGCCTTTTCACTGGGGATCTTGGACCTTTTCAAGTCATCCTCGACTTAACGACCATAATGGAGCCTGCTGCCCATTATGGTTGTAAAGCAGGTCGCCCATGTGACTAACCTGATTTGACAACCTTTTATGTGATGGTTGTTAGTAAACACCACAGTTATTAAGCAAAGCAATGGGGCACTTTTGCTGAAAACCGAAAACGCCCATTTTGGGCAAAGATATCTTAAAGCAAGGTCATGTCACTGCAGGATACCGTAAATAGGAATGATACAACTTGCCACAGCCAACGTACTGTGGCCAACTCACCACAGCCAATTCACCATGGCCAACTCATTACAGCCAACTTGCCATGGCCAACTCACCACGGCAAATTCATTACAGCCAATTTGTCACGGCCAACTCACGGCCAACTCATTACAGCCAACTCAGCTCACCACGGTCAACTTGCCACAGCCACACATTATGACCAACTCACCACGGCTAACACATTATGGCCAATTCAACTCACCATGACCAACTCACCACGCCCAACTCAGCTCACCACAGCCAACTTGCCACGGCCACGCATTATGGCAACTCACCATAGCCAACTCTTTATGGCCAGTTCAACTCACCATGACCAACTCACCACGGCCAACTCATTACAGCCAACTCAACTCATCACGGCCAACTTGCCACGGCCACGCATTATGGCCAACTCATTACAGCCAACTCATTACAGCCAACTCACCATGGCCAACTTGCCTCGGCCACGCATTATGGCCAGCTCGCCACGGCCAACTCATTATGGCCAACTCGCCACAGCCAACTCACCATGGCCAAAGCTCACTTAACGAGCATCTCGCTTAACAACCCAAAACATGAGCCTTGATTTGGGGTCATAAGTTGCTTCGGAAAACCTGGTTTTCCGAAGCGAAGAAAACTGGAATCCTCCCCAACAGATCTGCTGACTTTCAAAATCCCCCGGCCAATTTTACAAGTTGACTCACGCAGTGACGAAGATCCGACGGGGGTTGAGAACATGTTCCATAACAAACAAACATGGTCACTAAATGAACTCGAGGATTACCTGTAATTTGAGGATTACCTGTAATTGGACCTGTGGCCCCTCTGAAATCTGCTCTCATCCTTCTCACCGTCTCTCTTCCTCTTCTCTCTCTCTTTCTTTCTCTCTCCTCTCTCTTTCCCTCTCCCTCTTTCTCCCTTTCTTTCTCTCTTCTTTCTCTTCTCTCTCTCTCTCTCCTCTTTCCCCTTCTCTTTCTCTGTCTCACTCCTCTCTTTCTCTCCCTCCCTCTCCCTCTCTTTTCTCTCTCTCTCTCTCTCTCTCTCTTTCCCTCTCTCTTTCTCTCTCCTTCCCCTCTCTTTTCTCTCTTCTCTCTCTCTCTTCCCTTCTCTTTCCCCCTCTCTTTCTCTCTCCCTCTCTCTCTTTCTCCCTCTTTTTTTCTCTCTCTCTTTTTCTCTCTCTCTCTTTTTCTCTCCCTCTCTATTTTTCTCTTCTCTCTTTCTCCTCTCTTTCTCTCTCCCTCTCTCCCATCTCTCTTTTTCTCTCTCTCCTCTCATTTTTCTCTTTCTCACTTTGTCTCTTCCCCCTCTTTTTCTCTCTCTCTCCCCTCCCTCTCCCTCTCTCTTTTCTCTCTCTCTCCCACGCTCTCTCTCATTCTCCTTCCCTCCTTCTCTCTCTCGTCTCTCTCTCTCTCTCTTTCTGTTTCTCAGTGACTCCATTAGCGTCCCGATGATCCCCCTGGGTTTGAAGGAGACCAAAGAACTGGACTGGGCAGCTCCCCTGAAGGTAAGGAGATCTCGCAGATGGTGCGGTGATCCAGTCTCCAGCCTTTGAAGGGAGGCAAAGAGGTGGGTGCGAAACAGCCCTTAAATCTGGTGGACTTCTCGTTAATTCCTAATTTCCTAAAACAGAGTTTCTCTTGGCGAAGTGGGGTTGGTGGTGAAACTCTCTGGTTGGGGGGGAAAGAATTGAAGAAACCTGTTGACAGGTAGTCCTCGACTTACAACAGTCCGTTTAGTGACCGTTCGAACTGACGACAGCACTGAAAAAAGTGACTTAAGGGCCGTTTTCACACTTATGGCCGTGGCAAGAATGCCAACGGTCACGTGGTCAAAATTGTGTCGGGGGGTGTCTCGTGAGCCCCTTTTGTGACCATTCTGACCGGCAAAGCCCATGGGGAAGCCAGATTCACTTAACAACCGTGTGACTGACTTAACGACAGCCGTGATTCACTTCCCAACAGTCACAAGAATGGTTGTAGAAATGGGACAAAACACGTTTAACTCAGGTCTCACAGAACAACGGACAACTCCGTTCTGGTCGTAAGTCGAGGGCTTGATTTCGCAGTGGTTTTGAAAGCGGGAAGTTCAGGCAAATTGGCTAACAACAACAACAAACAACAACTGTGTTTTCATTTCGTGTGCAACTCCAGGCCGTCATTAAAGAACACTACAAGGAAGACGAAGAATCCTACAAGGCGGAGCTGGAAGCCCTTGTGGATTTGCGCCAGGTGTGTGATCTGGGTGTGTGTGTATGTGTGTAGTGGGGGAGGTAAGTTTGGAAGACAGCCGGTGTAGCAATCAACTCCAAGCCTTACTCCCAAGTCACTCCTTTTGTCTCAATTGTTCTTGCCTTCTGGCAGCTCTGCGCATATGCGCACTGGGAACAGGCTCCCTCTATTCCTCTGCCTCGCTGATGTCATATTCTGGAGGCTCTGGAGTCTGCACATAACTCCCAGATGGCTCTGGCCCCATCTCTGTGTCGGACGCAGATCCCTTGTCCGAGTCCTCCCCAGACTCTCGGACTGGCCCAGGTTCTTCCCCACTGTCCTACTCTACTGCCATCCTCAGGCTGCTGGCAGACCACAACAGGGGGTTAGACTAGACCACCTCCGAGGCACCTTCCAATGTCTGTATCCCCATTATCAGAATGGTCAAACAAACGGCAACTTCACATTTCAACAAATAAATGCTATCTACACATTGGCATATTGGAGCAAATAAATGCTCTATCCTACATATTGGCAAAAAAAATCAGAAAATAAAATACAGGCTGAATAGTCGAGACCTTGTTGTTGATCCAAACTCTGTAAAGGACCTTGGAATACTCATCTCAAATGATCTAAGTGCTAGAGCCCACTAACTACATAACCAAGAAGGCGTTAAGACTTGTTAACCTAATCTTACATAGCTTTTTCTCTGGTAATATTACACTAAAAACTAGAGCATACAAAACATTTGCTAGACCAATACTCGAATACAGCTCATCAGTCTGGAACCCACATTATGTAACTGATATTAACACAGTTGAGAAAGTCCAGAAATATTTCACAAGAAGAGTTCTCCACTCCTCTACTCGTTGTAGAATACCTTATGCCACCAGACTCGAAATTCTAGACATAGAAAACTTAGAACTATGCCGCCTTCGGTCCGATCTAAGTGTAGTACATAAAATCATACATTGCAATGTCCTACCAGTCAATGAATACTTCAGCTTCAGCCATAACAACACAAGAACACACAATAGATACAAACTCAAGGTTAACCGCACCAAACTTGATTGCAGGAAATACGACTTCAGCAACAGAGTGGTCAATGTCTGAAATACTCTACCTGACTCTGTGGTTTCTTCCCCAAATCCCAAAAACTTTAACCTTAGACTGTCTACTATTGACCTCACCCCTTTCCTAAGAGGTCTGTAGGGGGCGTGCATAAGCGCACCAATGTGCCTTCCGTCCCTGTCCTATTGTTTCTTTTATTTTTCTTATATGTATCCATGTATTCATAACTATGTTTTTACTTATACCTATTATCTTGTAAGCAATTAACATTAATTAATTAATTAATTAATTAACAGAACAATTAACCGGAAGAACTAACTTGCTTCCAGAAGTTGGGAATGCTCCAACACTGGAAAGTTTTAATAAGAAGAGATTGGACCCAACCATTTGTCCGGAATGCGACAGGATCTCCTGCTTGAGCAGGGGGGTTGGACTAGATGACCTCCAAAGGCCCCGCCCAACACTGTTACTCTGTTATTCATGGCTCTTTGCCTTTCTCCCCGTCTTGTGTCCCCCAACAGGCCATGCGGGCACCCAGCCGGAACAAGGCGGGCCTCGAACTCCTGATGGAATATTACAGCCAGCTCTACTTCCTCGACAATCGTTTCTTCTCGCCCCATCAGAACCTGGGACTTTTTTTCCACTGGTCAGTGTTGGGGGGGCGGTGTTGGGTTCGGGGTTGCATAGAGGGAATTCAGAGAGGAGAATCTTGGTAGCTTGGGGTTTGAAATGAGGGCTCCTTGGCGCACTCTGAGATTGGTGGGTTTCTTGCAGACGTTTCGTGACCCAATTAGGGAACATCATCAGTGGTAGAAGGGAGAGGGTGTTTACACCTTCCAGCACTGATGCTGTTACCTAGTTGGGTCAGGAAATGTCTGCAAGAAAACCTCAAAGCTCAGAAAGAGCAAGGACCCTTTACTTCTCCTCCTCCTCCTCCTCCTCCTTCTCCTCCTCCTCCTCTTCTCCACAAACTCTATTCCCTTCTATCACTGATGCTATTACCTAGTTGGGTCAGGAAATGTCTGCAAGAAAACCTCAAAGCTAACCCTCAAAGCTCAGAAAGAGCAAGGACCCTTTACTTCTCCTCCTCCTCCTCCTCCTCCTCCTCCTCCTCCTCCTCCTCCTCCTCCTCCTCCTCCTCCTCCTCCTCCTCCTCCTCCTCCTCCTCCTCCTCCTCCTCCTCCTCCTCTTCTCCACAAACTCTATTCCCTTCTATCACTGATGCTGTTACCTAGTTGGGTCATGAAATGTCTGCAAGAAAACAACATAGCTCAGAGAGCACCAAGGACCCCACATTCGTTCTCCTCCTCCTCCTTCTCCTCCTCCTCCTCCTCCTCCCTCTCCTTCCTCCTTCCTCCTGCTCCCTTTCTTGTAACACTGATGATGTTACTTAGTTGGATAATGAAATGCCTGGAACTATTTTTATTTGAGATAATAGCAAGGGAAAACAATAAAAGACTCACATATTTAATCATACATATAACAATGGCAGCTAGAATCTTATACCCACAAAATTGGAAAAGTGAAAGGACACCTACAGAAGGAGGAAGTAATAAAAAAAATACTAGGAGTGCTCTGAAATGGACAGACTTACAATGGAACTTAAAGATAAAGAGGCGTCAAGAGTACTACTACACATGAGACATATTGCATAATTGGATAAATAATAGAAGCAGGGTTTAGTGTTAAATAAGGAAAGAATACCAACAAAACACATATATGTAGAGGGATAGGAGAAGATGTAAGTTATAAACAATGTAAAAAAGTAAATTTTTGAACCGTACAAGAATATAAATATGAACTGCACAAAGTGAGGATTCTAATAATAATAATATATCATGGAAGAAATAATAGGGACAATTTGGATGTATAATATGATGGAGAGATTATACTACATGATACTAGGATGCATGATGGGAAGGGGAGGAAAGGGATTTGATGCAACCAGTTCACAATGAGGTTTAATTATGAACAGTTATATATTAAGGAAAAATGTACGGTACAATAAAATTTAATAAAAAAGAAAGATCTGCAAGAAAACCACCAGCTCAGAGAGCACCAAAGACCCCACAGTCCTTTTCTTCCTCTTCCTCCTTCCTCTCCTCACACCCCACTCCCTCTAGCACTGATGATGTTACCTAGTGGGGTCACGAAACGCCTGCAAGAAAACCACCCAGTTCAGAGAACGCCAAGGGCCCCCACCATTCCACCCTGAGCCAGAAAGATTCTCCTTTCTTGGTAACACCATTCTTCCTCCTCCTCCTCCTCCTCCTCCTCCTCCTCCTCCTCCTCCTCCTCCTCCTCCTCCTCCTCCTTTGTCTCACTGCTCTGCTCTTCTTCCCAGGTACGATTCGCTGACGGGCGTGCCTTCTCACCAGCGGGCCCTGGCTTTTGAGAAAGGAAGCGTGCTTTTCAACATCGGGGCCTTGCACACCCAAATCGGGGCGCGCCAGGACCGTACCACTTTGCAAGGGGTGGACTGCGCCATTGAAGCCTTCCAAAGGGCATCGGGTACGTTGACTTGGGCAAGTCTTCTTAGGGTTTCCAATTGGGGCACTAAGGAGTAGGTAGTGTTGAGGTGGGCTTCGTACCACATGTTACTCCATACCAAGAGTAGCATTGACAGGCAGGGGTGGGATTCAAAAATCCCAGTAACCAGTTCGCTGCCTGGTTGCCTGGGGGTGTGTGGCCATGGTGCGCATGGCTTACCGGAACTTCTGGGAGGGCCGTTTTTCGCCTTCCCCAGAATCCGGAGGCTTCCCTCGGGCCTCTGGGAGGGCTAAAATGGCCTCCCCCGGGCTCTGGAGGCCCTCCAGAAACCGGAAACAGGCCCATTTCCAGACTTGCGGTATTTCTGGGAGGGCCATTTTTTGCCTTCCCCAGAATCCAGAGGCTTCGCTCAGGCCTCCAGGAGGGCTAAAATGGCCTCCCCCGGGCTCTGGAGGCCCTCCAGAAGCCGGAAACAGGCCCGTTTCCAGACTTCCGGTACTTCCAGGAGGGCTGTTTTTACCCACGCCCAGATGGGTGGGTGTGGCCATGGTGGGCGTGGCCTACTGGAACTTCCAAAAGGGCCGTTTTTCGCCTTGCCCAGAATCCGGAGGCTTCCCTCGGGCCTCTGGGAGGGCTAAAATGGCCTCCCCCGGGCTCTGGAGGCCCTTCAGAAACCGGAAACAGGCCCATTTCCAGACTTCCGGTACTTCCGGGAGGGCTGTTTTTTCCCCCTCCCAGAGCCTCTGCGCAGAGCCCGCACATACCTGCATTGAAAATGGGCCACGTGGAGACTCCTGGGAGGCGAGAGGAGGGCAGGCCCAACCAGTTGGTTCAAATACTGGTTCAGTGAACCAGATGCAAATTTAACATCCGGTTCACTCGAATCGGACCAAACCAGCTGAATCCCACCCCTGTATACAGGTAGTCCTCGACCTACGACCAACATTGGGAGCAGGATTTCTGTTGTTAAGCGAGGTTTTGTTAAGAGAATTGAACAGAACAGAATACATGCCACTTGCCAAGGGCTCGGATTTTGGTTGCGTGACTTGCAGGAATGCCACAACGGTCACAACGTTTCTTTTCTTTCAGTGCCGTGGAAACTTTGAACAGCCGCTAAACAAACCGTTGTAAGTCAAGGACTACCTGTGCCCAAGGAATAAATGGTTTCCATAGCTGAATACAATCTCCTGATTTCCCCCAGTCGGCTAAGATCGAGGTCTCCAAACTTGGGAACTTTACGACTTGTGGACTTCAACTTCCAGAATTCCCTTGCTGGCTGGGAAGTTGTAAAACGTCCACAAGTCGTAGAGTCCACAAGTCGTAAAGTGGCCAAGCTTGCAGGCTCCTGTGCTCAGACTGTGGTAGGGTTCCCCACTAGACTACAAATCAGCCCAATTCAGTACAGCTTGCTTTAACCCAGGGGTCACCAACCTTTTGGATCTCAGGGACCACCAAACTCATAATTTTAAATCCCAGGGACCACTAACTGGTTCTGTGGACGTGGCCTAATTTGTTGGGTGTGGCTTGGTGGTCATGTGACTGGTTGGGCATGGATTGTATGTAACTATTCAGGGATGGGGGCCAGGATCATCTGCGAGTGGGGTGCTGACTCCGGAGCTTTCAGAGTCTGGCAGCAGCGAGGCAGAGGAACAAGGGGAGCCTGTTCCCAGTGCGCGTATGCACAGAACTGCTAGAAGTTGAGAGCAGCTGAAACAAAGGGGGCAACTCAGGAGTAGGGCTGGGAGGTGATTGCCCCTCCCATAAGGGATAAAAGTCAGGCCAAGATGACGAAACCTTTGCAGGAAGCAAAGTAGTTCGATAGATTTCGAGTCCTTCTTGAAGCTCTGGTCGGTTTTTTCTGGTATTTCGGTTGGTTTCTATTCTAATTGGAGACCTCTGTTTTTGGCAGCATTTCACAACACTGAAAGGCGTGTGCTTATCTTGAAGAACTGTTTATAATTAGTTCTGGCTGGGAATGAAAGTAATTCCCAGCGTTGCAATAAAAGAGGTTTTGCTTTTAAAACAAGTTTGTGTTTAATTACGTTTGATGAAGCCTGGGTCAGAACCCTATTCCTCCTCAGTGCTTGATCTCCTCCGGCCTCTCCTTTTGCAGGTGCCTTCAACTACCTGAAGGAGAACTTCTCCAATGCCCCCAGCCTCGACATGAGCAGCCCCTCCCTCAACATGCTGGTCCGTCTGATGATCTCCCAGGTGCAGGAATGCATCTTCGAGAAGGTTCTCCTGCTCGGAGCCCAGAGCAACTTCCTCGCCTACCTGCAGCTCGCCCAGGAAGCGGCCCGGGTAGGCTATCCGACAATGGGTTCAAGAGGAAGCGGAGCAGGGGTGGTATTGCTACCGGTTTGGGCGATCAGGAAGCTCCAAGGATCAGCTGAGAGTGAACCATTTGGTTTGTTCCGACGATCAGCTGTTTGGCCCACCAGCCTGCCCGGACTCTAGGCTGTGCTTTATACCTTGTTTTTCAAGCTCAGCTTAATCGCGTGGCACAGCGGATTGCCGCACGCCAGCTGTTTCACACACAGGGATTGCTGGAGAAGGTTATTAGGAAACGCAAAGTACGCACGCTCACCAAACCGGTAGGAAAAATTTTGTTGAAACCCACCACTGGAGCCGGAGACATCTTGAGTCCCACCAGGGAGGACCAGGCACAGTGAGGGCAGGGGTGGGTGGGACAAAAGGTCCCTTCTCCGGACTTGTGGGCTGGTGTGGTAACCCAGCCTTCGTAAGCCACTTACTCACGAGTAAAACAACCCCTTTGTGGAACAGGGCAGAAACAGTCTTTTATTCACATGGATAAACAAACAAGTTAGTCCCAACAAACCTGGGTTTAGCCAAGAAATCCAAATTGTTTGCTGTATACTAGAAACAAATGGTTGTCTGTGACAACCAAGCTACTCCCAAACCCCTATTATTTATTTCCCAGCCAGGGACGGGCTGGATAGCATCATCGTCTGTTTTTTCCCTGAGATCCGGCTTATTGCTTTCCATTGCTCTCCTCCTCTCTGCTCATACGTTCATATATAAGGAGCCTCTGTGGCGCAGTGGTTAAGAGTGCAGTACTGCAAGCTACTTCTGCAGCCACCTGCCTATAGTTTGGCAGTTCAAATCCCACCAGGCTCAAGGTTGACTCAACCTTCCATCCTTCCAAGGTGGGTCAAATGAGGACCCTGATTATTTGAGCCAATATGCTGACTCTGTAAACCACTTAGAGAGGGCTGTAAAGCACTATAAAGCGGTATATAAGTCTTAAGTGCTATTGCTCTATGGCAGGGGTGGGCAAACTTTTTGGCTTGGGGGCCTCATTGACTTTTAAAATTTGACAGACGGGCCGGGTCAGCACAAGATACGATACATATAAAAAACTGCAAAATCTCCGCAAAATCAAGTCACTGCGCCTAATGCGCCACCTGGTGTCGAAATGCCTGTCATTACAAGTCAAAATCAAATGAATGCAATCATTCAATCATTCACATCAAACCTTAATTCTGTACCAATCTTCGGCGGGCCGTATTAAAAAGACCAACGGGCCGGATGTGGCCCGCGGGCCGTAGTTTGCCCACCCCTGCTCTATGGGATTGGCCTCATCTGTCCCTCCCCCTCAGTCAGCTCAGGCCCCGAAGACATCTGCCTCTCCGCCTGGAGAGGACAGAAGGCCCCCAGCTCTGCCTCTGTCTGAGTTGGCCCAGGCATCCCCTCCCCTGAGTCGGCTGCTAGCTCTCGGCCAAACTTGGTTTCCAAACATTTCATCACGAGCTTAGGTAACATCTTCAGCAGAGTTCAAGGAATGTCAATGCTGGAGGTGTTCTTCTGCTTATAAGGGCTTTGTGTGGTCAATGGGTCTTGGGATGGGGGGGAGGTCACGTCAGGTGAGGATTGTGATGGGTCTTCTGATGGTTCAGGTGTGGGTTGCCTCAGGTGAGGGTCTTGTGATGGGTCCAAGGTGTGGGTTTTGTCAGGTATGGGTCTTGTGATGGATCTTCTGATGGTTCAGGTGTGGATCCACATCAGGTGTGGTTCTTGTGATGGGTCAGGTATTGGTTGCATCAAGTGAGAGTCTTGTGATGGGGAGGTCACATCAGGTGAGGGTCGCTAGCAGATGAAGTGCTGGCGGTAAGGGAAGGGGTAGCATGGATTGGTTGAGGGTCAATACCGTCTCTGGTTGGTTGTGCGGTTGGTTTGAATTCTGAGGGGTTGGTAGGCTGGTTGTAGGTCAATGAGTCTGTTGAAGGAGTTGCTCGTAGAGTGCCAACCCACACAACCCCCTCCCCAACCATCACTTCCCCTCCCAGTGACCCTCACCTGAGGTGACCCAACCTCCACCCCTGAGCTAACAGATGTTTGCCACCATCGCAAACCTGGCACCATGCTATGGAAACCAAGCCAGATGTTCTTCTAGTGGCCCTCAAGGGACGCACGCTGTCCTCTTCCTTGTTTCCCTCCTTGGACTTCCCGTCTTCCCATCTTGGCCCCCTCTTTGCCTCCCCAGGTGGAGGAAGTCTACTCCTTGGTGCACCAGACCATGGCCCAGCCCCACGTCAAAGACTATGTGCCTTTCTCCTGGACCTCCATGGTGCACGTCAAAGCTGAGCACTTCAAGGCCCTCTCGCACTACTACGCTGCGGTTGCACTTTGCGACTGCCCCTGTGAGTAACCACGGTTGCCAAGAGCTCCTCTTGTTCTCACAAAGGACTGTGAGGGAGGGGGAGAAGACAGGGGATGTCGTTATGTAGGGAGGAACCAAGTCTGAGCTGTATGTAGAGCACCCACGTTATACAGTAAAGCCTCTCTTTTTTTCCCTTCTTCTTTCCTTCCTTCTTTCCTTTTCACAGTCTTTCTTGCCTTCCTTCCTTCCTTCCTTCCTTCTTTCTTCCTTTTTTCCTTCTTTCCTCCC
The DNA here is from genome assembly GCF_049901735.1 of Notechis scutatus. Classification (NCBI taxonomy): domain Eukaryota; kingdom Metazoa; phylum Chordata; class Lepidosauria; order Squamata; family Elapidae; genus Notechis; species Notechis scutatus. The sequence goes on from NC_142011.1 coordinate 207,990,626, forward strand.
TCTCTTCATTTCTTCTTTCTTCCCTTCCTCCTTCCCATCCCCTTCTGATCTTCCTCCCTCCCTCCCCCTTCTCTCCTTCCTTCCTTCTTTCTTCCCTTCCTTCCTTTTTCCTTCTCTTCCTCCTTTCCTCCTTCCCTTCCCTTTATCTTCCTCTCTCCAGAAACAACCATGAAGTGGGTCGTGTAGGGTCTCTAACGATGCTTCGAGCTCAAAGCAAACAGTGCTTATAAGCAGCATCCTGAATAAGGGGGAGCGAGCTTCCTGTCATCTTCTCCGCTGTCCTCGCCACTCTTTGTAGGGACTTTCTATCTCGAGGCGCTGCTGCCACCAAACCAAACAGTGATGCAGTTTGTTAAAAACACTTTCAATCCTGCCTCTGTGAAAAGTGGCCAGGACAGAAGATGTGCTCTCCTCATCCATGCTGGTTGCATGCTTCACTAAGGAGGACGTGTGGAGAGATCAATGCAGATGGTTAGTTATCTTCTGGGAGTTGAAGTCCATAGGTCCATGCTGGCTTAGGAATTCTGGGAGTTGAAGTCCACAAGTCATTAAAAGGGCCATCGTTCCCCACCCCTGGTTTACGACCAAGGAAGGTCCAGCATCTCTCCATCCCTTCTTCCCATCACCTTCTCTCTATTTCTGCAGCCACGTCGGAGGTGGATTTTCCCGAGCATGAAAAAGCGTTCCTCCAGTTTCATGTCTCCACGCCGGAAGGACCGGCTCCTTCCTTACTTTTGCGAGACCAGGAAGCACGCCGGCGCCTGGGTGAGTGACCCCAGCCCAGCCCCCCCCCCCGCCCCAAAAAAACCATAACCAGGTGCAGAAATGAAGGTCAGAAGTCAGATAAGAGGAAAGACATCTCCTAGGCTGCTGATAGCGTCAGGTACTCCTCAATTTACAACCGTTAGTTTAGCCACTGCTCAAAGTTACAACAGCACTGAAAAGAGTGCAGTTGCAACCGGTCCTCGCACTTATGACCCTCGCAACGTCCCCCAGAGTCACGTGATCGAAATTAAAGCACTTGGCAACCAGCATGTATAGGTAGTCCTCGACTTGCAACCACTTGTTTAGTGACCATTCAAAGTTACAACGGCACTAAAAACGTGATTTGGGTCTGCTTTTCACACTTATGACCGTTGCAACACCCCCCCCCCTCTGGTCACGTGATCAAAACTCAACTGGCATGTACTTATGACTGTTGCCGTGTCCCGGGGATCCCAAATTTGCAAACTTCTGACCAGCCAAGTCAATGGGGAAAGCCAGATTCACTTAACAACCACAATTTAACACCAGTGATTCACTTAACAACTGAAAGTTTGTAAAGTGCAGCAAAACTCCCTTTGCAGCGGTCTCGCTTAGCAACAGAAATTTGGGGCTTAATGTGAGTCGTAAATTGAGGACTATCTATATTGGTTGGAAAAAAATGTTTTCCGTGGAACCAGTCCCTGTCATCCAAAAGATTGGGGACCGCTGCCCTATACATCATCTTCTTTAAATGACCTCATAAACCCTTGTGGGGTGGGCAACTGGGCAACTGAATGGAGCTAGCAGAGTGTTTTTTAATGGCCGGATGCCTTTCCCTGTTGCCAGTGCAGAGTTATATTTGACAGATATATTTTCATTGTTGCCTAGAGAGAGAATCGAACTCACAAGCCTCTGGATTGTGAGGCGAGAGCTCCACCTCTAGGCCACCGCACCACTCACCACGGCCCTATACCGCCCCAGACAAATGGTTTTCCCAATTACTTCTTGAAAACCCTCCAGTCGTAGAGCTCCCACAAGTTCTGGAACCGTCTCTTTAGAACTCTTTGTCTCCTAGCCAACCCAGCAGAACTTTTGCATTGTGAGGGTTAGTTTGTGTCGTGGGTTCCAGACGTGCCAACATCTGCGCCCAGTGGAAGTGCCAACATTCACATCCAGAATGTAGGCTTGCTTCCTATAAGGGGCAACATTTTTTTTTTTTTGTCGGTGTGAATTGTAGAACTTCTACTTGTAGAACGACTTCCCTTTTTTAAAAAAAATTAAGCTCGTTCCCTCTGCTAGGAAGATTGTATTTCAATTTAGGGTAAGAGGACCACAGTTTAAAGCTGTCAGCTGTCAAAATTTAATAGGACAATTTTGCTAGGGCAGTTTCTCAGTTATCTGGATGGATGGAGTAGGTGTGGCATTTCCTGTGCACTGAGTGGTTTATTTTGTTTATTTTTTGTAATTTTATGTATGGTTTATTTTTTCTTCAATATACATAAATACTTAGTGATCAGTACATTGTCTGGGTCAATTTGCTTTATACAAAATACTAATAATATTATTTAGATATACATAATGATAATCTTTCAATTTCTAAGATTTACATACACATTGTAATGATGTATTATATTTTGTAGCAGTATGCGCAGTAATGTTTTCCCAATTTCTACTTTCTGCCTCTTATTTCTAACCCCTAACACAACAATTCCCATTAAAAAGTATTATGTATCTATCCATCATCTCTTACGCTTTACTATTTAAGCATATGTGATAGTAATCTGTCAGCTTCTAGTATTTACTTATACATAGTAGTTATAGTAACTTATATCATGTAAAAGTATGCATAATAACATTTTCCCAAGTTCTAGTTTCTAGCTCTGTTTTCTAACCTTTAATAAAACAAATCCCATATTAAGATGTATTCCATATCTATCCATCATCTCTTGTTCTTGTTAATATTTCAACTCTTAATGACTTTTGGATCAATCTCCCCTGCTCCTCCCTTATCCCTCTACATCAAGGATGTCTAACTCAAGGCCCCTGGGCCCAATCCAGGCCCCGGGGTGGTTAAATCCGGTCGGCAAGGCCGGCCTGGAAATATCAAAGGATTGGCCCCGCGGTGCCTCTGGCGGCTAAACCAAGCCACGTGCACCGCCACCACCACCCGCACTTCATTTTCACTCTCCGTGGCCTCCTGCAGCGTTCTGCCAGCTGAAAATGGGCCGAAAATGGGTCGTGAAATGACCCGAAAACAGCCCAAAAAATGATGCAAAAGGGCCAAAAACCGACCCCAAAATGGCACAAAAACAGGCATAAAAACAGGCATAAAAACAGACTGATAAAAGGTCCCAAAGCAGGATGAAAACAGCCCAAAAAATAGGTTGAAAAACAGCTTCAAAAATGGCCCCAAAAGAGGCCCAAAAAAGTCCTGAAAAACGACCCCAAAACGGCCCGAGAAATGACCTAAAAACAGCTGAAAAAGAGGCCCGAAAAAGTCCTGGAAAATGACCCCAAAATGGCCTGAAAAATTACCCAAAATGACTGGAAAAGAGGCCCGAAAAAGTCCTGGAAAATGACCCAAAAATGGCCTGAGAAATGACCCAAAATGACTGGAAAAGAGGCCTGAAAAAGTCCTGAAAAACAACCCAAAAACGGTCCAAGAAATGACCCAAAAACAGCTGAAAAAGAGGCCCCAAAAAGTCCTGGAAAATGACCCCAAAACAATGACCCAAAAATGGCTGGAAAAGAGGCCCCCAAAATGACCCCAAAACAGCCCAAGAAATGACCCAAAAATGGCTGAAAAAGAGGCCCGAAAAAGTCCTGAAAAACGACCCCAAAACGGCCCGAGAAATGACCCAAAAATAGCTGAAAAACAGGCCCAAAAAGAGGCCCCCAAAAGTCCTGAAAAACAACCCCAAAAGGGCCCGAAAAATGACCCAAAAACAGCTGAAAAAGAGGCCCGAAAAAGTCCTGAAAAACAACCCCCAAATGGTCCAAGAAATGACCCCAAAATGGCTGAAAAACAGGCCCCAAAACTGGCCCAACAAATGGGCTGAAAATATTTCAAAAATGGCCCCAAATGCCCCCAAAACAGACTTAAAATGGGCTGAAAAACGCCCAAAAACATTTTTAGCGGGCAGAGTGCTGCAGGAGGCATCCATCCTGCCCCCCCCCCTCTGGCCTGGCCCAGGGGGATCCGGCCCTCGAAATCCAGTTTGACCCCCCCCCCCCCAGCTCTACATCACTCATGTTCAATCCAAATATCTTCTCTGCCTCTACACCGGCCTCTTGTTGTCTTCTACTCTCTGAAATACCCCCTCGGTGCCTCTTTCGTCCCTTCTAAGGGATCCTTCTCTTCGCTCTCTTCTACGTCGTCTTCTGAGGGGTTGATGAGAAGGATCAACCGGATCCTTTCAGAAAAGGGGCCAACCCAAGGCTGGCATTGGGCTGTGGGTTTCATGTTTGTTGTGTTGTGTGTTTTTTTGCAGGGAAAGCCCACCTCAAGAAAGCCATAATCGAGCACGAGGAGGCCATGAGGATCCACAGCTTGTGCAAGATCTTGAGGAAGATGGATATCTTGCAGGAGGTCCTCTCACTGGCCCACAAACGGTCCCTCAACAAATACTCCGAAATCGAGCACGAGGAAGACTTCTTCGAAACCGCAGAAGCTCCAGACATCCATCGTAAGTGGCAGCCTCTGCCAATCCTGCCTGGATCTGAAAATAGAATACAGAACAAGGGGGCTTGGAGGTCTTCTAGCCTGACCTCCCTGCTCAAGCAGGAGACCTTATAATAGATAAATGATTGTCTGATCTCTTCTTGAAAGCCTCCAGAAGACAACGGTTCCACTGTTCAATTGTTCTCATTCTCAAGAAATTTCTCCTTAGTTCTAGGTTGCTTCTCTCCTCGATTAGTTTCCACCCGTTGCTTCTTGTCCTGCCCTCAGGTGCTTTGGCCCCCTCTTCTTTGGGGCAGCCCCTCAAATACTGGAACATGGCTATCGTGTCCCCTCTAATTCTTCTTTTCATTATACCCAATTCCTGCAACTGTTTTTTTTTTTTTTGGGGGGGGGGGGTTAAACTTAGAGAAATTTGGCCTTTGCTATCCCTGAGCCCCAAATGAACAATCCTTTTTTGGCTCAAAAAAGGGGTAAATTTGGAATAATAACAGAATTTCTGTTAACTCATCTGGTTGGGGAAGCCACAAAAACAGAAAGCAGAATAGGAGTTGGAAGGGACCTTGGAGGTCTTCTAGTCCAACCCCCCTCCTAGGCAAGAAACCCTTCATCCCTTCAGACAAATGGCTGTCCAATCTCTTCTTGGAAGCTTCCAGTGTTGGGGCATTCACAATTTCTGGAGGCAAGTTGTTCCACTGGTTAATTGTTCTGACTGTTGCTTTATCGTTTTTTTTCCAAGCATGTATGTATTTTTGTCCAATATTTCTTTTTGCTTTTGTGCATGTCCACCACATATGATAATACGGACCAGACTTAAATTTTCATGGGGGTGCTGCCAACCCAACAGCTTTTGGAGCAGACAACACAACAAGGTTGGGTTCAACTATGACCTCCATTGACTGGTAGCAAAGACGTGTTGCTTTGGCGTTTCATGAAGGCTCAGTGGACTGTATGCTCATTGAATTAAACTCTTCCTTCATGGCTTCTGAAATTCTAAATGTTATTCCAGCTCTTTTTTTAGATGTCCTAGGTTGTCCTAGGTTGAAGGACTAGAAACTTGCCAGGAGTCAAATTCTGTATTTGGGTGAATGGAAAGCACACTTTTTTTTTTGTCTCAGGCCTATCTATTTCAGTGTGAACTAAAATATGGAAGATACCAGGTTCCAAAGTTGTAACGTTTTCCCTCCTGTTGTGTTCTTCTAGCCAAAACACATCAGAGACCTGAAATCAAATCCCCCAACTTCTCCAAGGTGAAGGTCATAGACATCTTTCATAGATTGGTAAGTTTGATGCCTCCTGTGAGAGAATTGTGTTTGTGTGGACAACAAAGACCCTGCCTTCATAGAACCGGAACTGAAATAGCCTTGTGTGTTGTGGTTTCCAGTGTACACTTGTGCATACCACTGCATGGTTCTCCACTTTCATAACGCAAGAATTCACATTTACCCAAGAAAGTTGATGAGCACAAAGAGTACGGCTGGAGTAAAATTGGAATTTCCTGATAGGCTTAGATGCCATCAAGTCAGTTCTGGGGGTTGCAGGAACCAACGTTCACCATCTCAGCTTGTCTCCAGCAATAATTAATAGCGGTTCCAAGTGATGGAACAGTGTCATCAACTCTTTGATCCTGTCCATCCTTCCCTCCACTTTTCCAAGAGTAATCTGTAGCTCTTCCAAGGATTTTCCAGTGAGCCTGTCTATTCAGCCAATGCATTATCTTTCCATTCTACTTTTCCTCAACTTTGCCAGTAGAATAATTTTGCCTCCTAGTGTCCCATGACCAAAGCATGTTGAAGTTTTGGTATCAGCTCAAAAGAAGGAGGATTGTCCTCTGCTTGGCTATTTCCTCCTGCCCAGATTGTAACTAACGTCCAGAGTTTGCTGACCAGTCAAGCACAAAGAACTCAAAAGGAGATGAAGTTCTTTGTGGAGAACGTTCTATCAGAGGCTCTTAACCATAATGGTTCAGTGGGCCTTGGAGTGGCTGGACGTAGTCTATCTGAGTGGTTGATGGGGAAGAGTTAATGTGGGGTCCTTGCTACTCTCTGAGCATGGTTGTTTGCTTGCAGACGTTTCATGACCCAACTAGGTAACATCATCAGTGCTAGAAGGGAGTGGTGTTTGCTCTTATATACACATGGCTTGGCCTGTCAGTGTTGGTGGGAGTGCTCTTGCTGGTTCCTTGATTAGACTGTTGTTCATTGTTTGGTTGTTGGTCCAGTATTAATCATGATGTTAATCTCTAGATCTCTAATCTACCGGTCAGGATTCAGCCCTGGATTTGGGACAGAAACAGCATTGGTTCCACTTTTGGATGATCTCTGGCGGGAGCGGGATGGGGGTAGTGCATCCATCCTTGCTCTACTTGACCTCTCGGCGGCTTTTGATACCATTGATCATGGAATTCTCCTGGGATGGCTTCGGGAGATGGGAGTGGGAGGCCTTGTGCTGTCTTGGTTCACTTCCTTCCTCTGCAGTTGCTCTCAGTCAGTGTTGATAGGAGGGGAGAGATCCAACCCTCACCCACTGCTTCACGGGGTTCCACAGGGCTCGGTACTCTCTCCGCTCCTGTTCAACATTTATATGAAACCGTTGGGTGAGATCATCCGTCACCATGGACTGAGGTATCACCAATATGCTGATGATACTCAGCTCTGTATGTCTCGGCCGGTGGTGAGTTGAGTGTTGTCGTGTCCTCCCTCTCGCAGTGCCTGGAGGCTGTTAGGGGCTGGTTGGGGAGCAACGGGTTGAAACTAAACCCATGCAAGACCGAGTGGTTCTGGGTCTGGGGTTCATTGGTTCAGGGAGAATTACCACCTTTAGTCCTGGATGGGGATGGCACTACCCCAAACAGACCCTGCGCGTCATCTGGGGGTTCTCCTGAACTCACACGAGTCTTGATCGAAGAGCAGGTGGCGGTCGTGGCCAGGAGGGCCTTTGCGCAACTGCTGATTGTGCACCAGTTACACCCTTTTCCTGGATCAGCGGTCCCTACTCGCAGTCACTCATGCCCTGGTCACTTCCCATCTTGATTATTGCAATGCGCTCTACATGGGGCTGCCCTTGAAGGGCATCCGGAAGCTCCAGTTGGTGCAAAATGCAGCGGTCCGCATGGTTTCGTGCAGACCCCGGTGTGCACATGTATCACCTCTCCTGCGGGAGCTGCATTGGCTGCCAATTTGCTTCCAGGCGCAATTCAAGGTGCTGGTTGTCCCCTTTAAAGGCCTTCATGGCTTGGGTCTGGGTTATCTGAGGAAACATCTCTTGCCAGTGACGTCTACCTGGCCTATTAGAGCGAGGAGGCAGGGAATGTTGTGGGTCCCACCGCTGAGGGAGATACACCTGGTGGGACCTAGAAGAAAGGGCCTTCTCTGTGGTGGCTCCATCTCTCTGGAACATCATTCCCCCTGAGATTAGAACGGCCTCCTCATTAATACTATTCCGAAAGGCACTGAAGGCCTGGTTTTGCCAGCGGGCCTGGGGAACCCAGAGAGGGATGGAGCCCATCAGATGGCTAGTGTGACCCGCTGTCGTCGGGGTGTGAGGGGGTGGGAGTTTTGTTTTTGTTTTGTTTTGTTTTCTCAAATTTTGTTCTATTGTACTTTACTAATTTATTTGATTCTTTTTTGTTCTTATTGTTTTTGTTTTTATTTTCTGTTTTAAATATGATTTTACATTGTGAAAGCTGCCTTGAGTCGCCATTGGCGAATAGGCAGCAATATAAATCGAATAAATCAAATAATTAATAAATAATCTCTAGAGAGGAATGTTCCCTCCCTTCTAGCACTGATGATGTTCCCTAGTTGGGTAATAAAACATTTGCAAGAAATCAAGCAAGCTTAAGAGAGTTCCAGGACCTCATAGCTGTCATCGTCATCTTCCTCCTCCTCATCCCGCTGCTGCAAACCCCACTATCTTCTAAAACTGATGACATTCTCTAGTTGGGCGATGAAATGTCTGCAAGAAAGCAATCGAGCTCAGCGAATTCCAAGGACTGACCCCATCTGTCCTCCTCCTCTCCACAAACCACACTATCTTCTAGCACTGATGATGTTCCCTAGTTGGGTCATGAAATGTCTACAAGAAATCAACCAAGTTCAGAGAGCATCAAGGACCCCCACAGTTCACCCCCGAGCTACAAATATTCCCTCTGTAAGGTCTGGCAGTATGCTTGAGCCAATAATGAACCTAAACGAAGACTTAAATGGAGGCTTGCAAATAAAAAAAAAGCGGGCTTTATTTTTGATCAAAGTTAAAGTTCTGGGTAAGAAGTTCTTAAGCACATCACAAGAGACATGGGAGAAAAATTCTACAAAATGCAGAAAGATGTCCTGTCCTTATGCATGCAAAAGTCCTTGTTCTTAGTTCTCTAATTACTTTGTACATCTCTAGTCATGTAATCTAATAAGCTGTAAAACTCTAGTCATGTAATCTAACTAAGATTTACATCTTCCTGCAACGGACAGATTCTTTTGGCTCTGTTATCTTTTCTCCCATTGTCTCCCTAATTGATCATTTGAGGGGTGTATCACTTCAGATGTGTAGATTACTTTGGGAGGCGTTATGTTCCCAGAGGATGCCAGGTGAGATGGGTCAATCCAGGAAAACCAATGGATTTAGATGGATTTAGATGCGAGAACCCCAGATGCCTTAACAGGAGAAGGATGTAATTGATTGCAGGCATGAGTTTACAATTGTTTTACAACAAGTGAGTGGTTAAGGAAATCTTTTTTTTTTACAACAGCAAGATAACAAATGCCTATAGCAGTGGTGGCTAACCTTTTTGGGCTCCTGTGGCAAAAATTGCGCTTGCGCGTGCGCGCTCGCATGCCAGCACCCAGAAGGCAATGCGTGTGGGGCCCCCACGCCCCCTGTGCATGCGTGCGCAACCACTCCCCCCCCCCCGCCCTCCCTTACCTGCACTGCGCCTTCCAGCTGGCCCATTTGAGGCCTGTTTTGGCCTTCCAGAGGCTCAAGGGAAGCCTCTCCAACCTTTGGAGGCCGAAAAATGGGACCGTTTTGTCACTTCTGGTATTTCCGGAAATACAAGAAGTGATGAAACAGGCCTGTTTTTCAGCCTGCAGAGGCTTCCCTCAATCCTCTTCCCTCAAGGCCTCCAACAAGCCGAAAATCAGCTGGCAGGTGCGTGCAGGCACAGTGCAGGTACGTTTGCCTGGGGCTCGCGTGCCTGCACAAATGGCTCTGCGTGCCACCTGTGGCACGTTTGCCATAGGTTCACCCTCATGGGCCTATAGAGTAACTTTCTACTTCACGCTGTAATATATCCTACTACATTTCTTTCTTTTATTATTACTATTCCCTTCACCTTCTGTTGACCAGCGTAATGTATGAACCACTTCAGCCTGGCTCCTTACTCCAGGCCCATGTGTTTTTTTTTTTTTTTCCCCCTCAGGGACCCCTCTCCATTTTCTCCGCCAAGAATAAGTGGCATCCCATCCGGACGGTGCTTTTGGTGCGCGGAGCAAACGGCTTTGGATTCACCCTGCGAGGCGATTCTCCAGTCCTGGTCGCTGGGATCATCGCTGGTGGGTGTGCAGCGGTAAGTTGCGTATTCTGTAACCGCCAAGGTGGGATCCAGGGTTGCTTTTGGAAAACTTACAGGACTTCCCAGTGTGGTTTGGAGGGACTATCTGACCTGCTAGCCCTCGGGTCTATTTGTGGAGAAAGGTATATTAGAAGTCAACTGCATTGCAATAATGCATGGCACATGGAACTGGGCCTGGCTAGTCTAGTGAAGAGAAGGACCAGGGGAGACATGACAGCAGTCATCCAATATTTGAGGGGTTGCCACAGAGAAGAGGAGGGGGGTCAAGCTATTTTCCTTCCTTAATTGCCTCCCATCTCTGGTCCCTCCATGACCAATCAGGTTCAAGCAAGATGTTTTCAGAATGTTGGCATGCAGCTGCCTTCTTCTCCCAGCCGGGCGACCTTGAAGTAGCATCTCAGGGAGATAATAGCAATTACTTTCGCTTTCCCCCAAGCATTTTCTCTCTCTCATCCACCAGTTCACGCAGACTGTCAAAGCACTCAAGGAAAAATAAAATGGCAACTACAGGGTTAGTCTTGGGTCAGGGTGGAAATCTGACGCCGGGAGAAATTTCAGTAGAAGCTCAAGAACCCCCAACAAAGTTGATCAAACGGCCAGTTGGTTCTTGGACATTTGAGTTGGTTTTCGGCCAATAAAGAGCAGCCGTATCCGTGCATCTACAAAAGGGGTCATTCAGCATTCCTTTAAGAACTTTTGAGGCTTGGGAGAACAGATACACGGAAACTGAATCGCTGGACACAAAAACGAGGACTTGATCGCCCAAGTCATAAAGAAGGGGGCGGGGGAAGTGACCTCGGCCACCATGTGGAACTTCAAAGGGAGAGTATGCAAAATTAATGGCCGGGAAGGATAGTCTATCAGCAGCCACTAACCATGAGAGGTAAGCTGATCTCCATGACCCAGCGGTCATGCTGTGTGTCCAGCCGAAGACCAGCTGCTGGACGGCAAACAACAGGAAAAGTTTTGTTTTGATGGAAGCTATTTCGGTGGTGTGTTTCCAACCCCACCTCATTTTCCGTGCCCCCACCTAATGTCACGTTCATCTCACATCCCTCTTTCCTGGCTGACCTCCCCAAGGCTTTTTTGGATTACAGATTTACAGAGTTGGAATGGACCTTGTAGGTCATCTAGTCCAACCCCCACCCCCGCCCAAGCAGGAGACCCTACACCGTTTCTGACAGATGGCAGTCCAGTCTCTTCTTGAAAGCTTCCATGGATGGAGCTCCCACAACTTCTGGAGGAAAGTAGTTCCACTTGGTTAAAAGAACTACAGAATAATGTTTAGAAGGCACCTTGTAGGTCATCTAGTCCAACCCCTCCGCCCAAGCAGGAGACCCTACACCGTTTCCGACCAATGGCAGTCCAGTCTCTTCTTGAAAACTTCCAGTGATGGAGCTCCCACAACTTCTGGTGGAAAGCAGTTCCACTGGTTAAAAGAACTATGGAACAATGTTTGGAAGGGACCTTAGAGGTCTTCTAGTCCAACCCCCCCACCCAAGCAGGAGACCCTACGCCGTTTCCAACAAAAGGCAGTCCAATCTCCCCTTAAAAGCCTCCAGGGATGAAGCTCCCACAACTTCTGAAGGCAACTTCTGTTCCATTGGTTGATTGTTCTCATTCTTCGAAAATTTCTCCTTATTTCCAGGTTGAATATCTCTCGATCAGTTTCCATCCATTATTATTCCTTGTCTGGCCTTCAGGTGCCTTGGAAAATAGCTTGACCCCCTTCCTCCTCTCTATGCAGCCCCTCAAATATTGGAAGACTGCTATCCTGTCTCCCCTGGTCCTTCTCTGGTCTAGCCAGGCCCGGTTCCTGCAACCCAGGGATGTCAAACTCGATTTCATGGAGGGCCGCATCAGGGTTGTGTTTGACCTTGGGGGTCGGGGAAGGTGTGGCCAACATGACGTCACTCGTGTCGAGGGCACTTGTGGTGGCCCAAGCTCCCTGCCAGCAAAAACAAGCTGCCGAGCTCCGTTTTTGGCTGGGGCGGCCTCCTGCATCCCTCCGCCACCGAAAACAGAGCTCGGGGGCACGTGTGGCCTTCACGAGCTCCATTTTCGGCTGGGGCGGCCTCCTGCAACCCTCTACCAGCGAAAACGGAACTCCATTTTCCCTGGCAGAGGTACCACAGGCTGGTCCTTCTCTGTTTCCAGGGTGGCCCTGCGGGGGCACTGCGGGGGTGAATGCAGCCCCCCGGCCTTGAGTTTGACACCCCTGCTGTATCGTATAATTTAGTCTCCCTCCTCACCTCTTCCCAACCCCTCCCCTCCTACCTGAACCAACTCCCGCAAATTATGCCCGTTTCTATCTCGGCAGGAAGCCGGTTTGAAAGAAGGGGACTACATTGTGTCCATCAATGGCCAAGACTGCAGGTGGTCCAAGCACGCAGATGTGGTGCAGCTGTTGAAGGTGGCCGGAGAGGAGGGGGTGAAAGTGGGGGTGATCACTCTGCTACCCCCAGAAGGACAGAGCAAGGTAAGGCGAGGAGGATGGGGGGGCAGGGGTGGTGGATGATGGGGTAGGGTGGAACCCAAATGTTCTGGGGCCTTGAGGTGTCTCCCAAGAGAGGGCTTGCAACCTTTTACATCTAGTGTCAGGATTCCGGCAGTTCCCCCCATTTAAATCATGAGTCTCGAGCCAAACTTCCAAAACTTCCAAAGGATTTATTGGGAGTAAACATGCCGGCACTGCCTGGATGGAGCTGACTCTCAGGCACATCATTCATTGTCACCCTTGACCCTGGATTTTCCCTCCATCCCCTGGGTGTATCATAATTCATATTCTCCAATGGGACACCTCCATAGCCCAGAGTCATCAATCATGCTCTCCAGTTAGAATTTTGCGTGGCAGAAACTTCGTTCGCCTAGAAACTCTCTTTGAAAACATTTATGGAATGCACTTTCGGTTTGCAAGCTGCCGCACTGCTGCCCCCTCCCTTTCTATTGGCAACTCTAAAAAAAGACCAGAGAAATATTTTATGAGTTAACATCTAGTTACAACGGACTTATGACCGGTTTTCACACTTAACGGCTGTTGCAGCATCGCTGTGGTCACGTGATCAAAATTTGGTTGCTTGGCAACCAGTTCATAGTTATGACAGTTGCAGCGTCCCTGTGATTCCCTTTTACGACCGTCTGATAAGCAAAGTCGATGGAAAAGCCAGGTTCACTTTGCAACCGGGTCGCTAATTGAACCACTACAGGGATTCCCTTAACAACAGCGGCAAAAAAGGTCATAAAATGGGGACAAAACTCACTTAACAAACATCTGGTGTAGCCACATAAATTTTTGGGGTTCCGTTGTAGACGTTAAGTCGAGGACTACCGATATAACCTATTGGTCCGCGTTCCAAGTAACGTACCCATTGAAAACAGAACTCCGAGGCTGGTAGATTCCTCAAAGAACAATTTATTTGGATACTCCCTATTGGCACAGCTGATGAAAACCGACTCTGAGAGTTCCTGCGGTTTTCACCCGATTAAAAAGTGAACGTTGCTCTTTCCCCCAAGTCATTAGTCACATTGTCCAATTGAGGTGCTGGCCGGTTGCTTGGTTACTTTGCTCCTCCTCTCCCCTGCTACCTGTTTGAATGTCCTTGGTTCCCACAGGAAAACTTTTGGTTTGGACTATAAAACCCCAGCTATGTGATGACCCAGGGTGGGATACAAAATAAACACAGTCACGAAAACAGGGGAAGCCCCTTTTATTCCTTCACTTGGCTTCCAAGCTCCAAATATCCTTGACTGGAGACAAAAAACTCCCCCACAAGCAGTTACGAAAAGGAGGAAATGCCGTTTAAACTAAAAATGCCTATCAACTATAAAGAGTAAAAACAACACAAACCACACTGAAGCAATTAAGGGAACCAGGCAAGATAAGGGCTTGAAGACGTCCACAGATATCGGAACACACACTGGGAAGGACTGAGAGAGGAACAACAGACTAGAGATATTTCCATGCTTTGTGTCCAGCACTGGCCCATATGCATGTCTGTCCTTTTAACCAGTTCTCACAGCTGCAGCCCATGAAGGGGATCAAGGCCCTTTCCTCCCCGTAGGCCACACCATTCCCGTCTCTCCCTTATCCTCTTTTCCCTGCATGCCCAAGGATGGAGAGGGGATGGGCCTGGACCTTCCTCTGACTGCCCAGCCGGCCTCTGCCCTTCCCCAGCCTCCTCCACAGCCTCCGGAGCCACACTTTCTCTCCCTGATGGCTGTTCCTCCTCTCCCTCAGAGTCAGTCTCCACCAGGGGCATGACAAGCTCTTTCCCTCCTCCCTGTCCCTCCTTCTTCCTTGTGGCAACCCTGAAGCCTCCAAGATGACTTCAGCCAGGTTCGCTTCAGGGTTGACAGTCGGACCCCCTTAACTGACGACGAGCTCCTATACAAACAATATTAGAATGTGCCGAAATGAACAAACTTACAATAGAACTAAAAGGCAAAGAGGAATCAGAATACTATGCAGTATATGGGATAGATGGTATAAGTGGATAGAACGTAGGAATAAGGATTAATGTGTAAAAATAAATGTAAATATATGTATTATCGATGACACAATACTGTTAACAATGTAAATAGAGATATGTAATTTTGAAAATAAATAAAATAATAAAATAATAATCAAGAAGTCCGCAGGTTCAAAAGCTTTTATAAAAATGACAAAAAACAATGGTTACGAAAATGCTGTTTTTATTATTCCCTTCCCCTTTGACCTCTTCTTGTAGATCTTTGGATCCAACCACCCTCCTGGGTAATCGATTCCACTGTCAAATTGCTTTCATGGCTAAAATAATTATTCAGAACTTATTAAACTTAATTTCCCATAAATTAAAAAAAAAAGAAAAAAGAAAAACGAATGATGAGCTCCTGAAAAAAGAAAAGAAACCACATTAGAGGTTAATCGGTGTTTAAATTAACCACCTCTTCCTCCTCCCCCGGAGGCCCCTTTGGTTTCTGAGGATATTTCTTCGTGGAACTGTGTAACCAACCTTGTCTGCCTTTACATCCCAGCTCTTTACCCATGTAGCTTCAGAGAGCGGATACCCCTTCCATTGTACGAGGTATTGCAATCTCCCCTTGTACAATTTGGAATCTAAAATTGTCTGTCAACTCAAAAAACATTCCTAAGCCTGTTTTAGTACCCTGTTTCTCCAACAATACGGCCTCCCCCAATAGGAAGTCCCAGCATGTTTTATAGGCATGAAATGAAATTAAGCCCCTCCCCCCCAAATTAAGGCCTATATTAAAACATGCAAAATGGGGGAAATGGATGGGGGCTTGCTGTTAGGAAGGACTTTTGTTGCACACCCGGATATGGTGCTGCCTGCGTTGATCCCGATGCGAAGTGCCCCATCAACGCTGAAGTCAACATCCAAGCTGTCGCTGCCCGCCCACCCGAAGATGCAAGGGGGGGGGGAATTAAGTCACCCCCGAAAAGACGACCTAGCCATTTTTTCGGGGCTCAAAAAAAAATAAGGCCCGGCCTTATTATATGAGAAACACGGTAGTTGCCATTAAAAAAAAGGGAGGGGGGAGGAAATCTGGAAGAGCAGGCAGCCGTTGAAAGCGAAAATACATTCCAATGCTTATCTTTAAAAGATTGTAACTAAAATACCAGAGCTTTTGCCTGCGAATATATTTAATTGGAGAACGTGAACGATGACACCCAGCCCATAATTTAGAGAATGTGATTGATGACACCCAGCTTGTGAATGTGCTCAGTGGGAGAATCTGATTTATGAGACACCCGGGGGGAGAGGGGGAAACAGGGTGACAGGGGACTGTAAATGACGTATGCCAGAGTTGGCTTCATACAGGGCAGTGCCAGCATGTTGCCTCTAATAAATCCTTCAAAGTTTTTTGAAGTTTGGCTCGAGAATCATGATTTAATTGCTGGAATCCTGACATTCTCATTATTTCGTGATGCCTTCAGAATTGACACTATTCTTTTATTTTTTTAATAAATTTTTTTATTTTATTTAAAAATACATGCATTCAATTCATCTTTCATTTTACGGTGCATCTTCTGGTTACAAATGTCTTGTGCCATAAAAATTACATTTTACAACCATATTCGTTATTTTAATATTAATTCTCTATTCTTGTCATATTTTTATCGTATTAATTTACAAATTATTTCTATTACTATCACATTTCTCTTCTTTACGGATTCAATTCTGTTCACTTATTTCCTGTATAGCTGCCATATTTTTTTTCTCTAAGCCATTGATAAAATAATTCCCATATCTGATAATATTCAGTTTGTTCCTGTTCTTTAATTGCAAGTGTCATGCCCCTGTCAGAGTCTGAATCGGAGGAGGAAGATGAACAGCTGAAAGGGAGTGGGAGTGTAGCTCCATTGGCTGTGGAGGAAACTGGGGAAGGGCAAAGTCTGGCTGGGCAGAGCAGGGAAGAGGTAGAACAAGGGAGAGGGAGTTCAGAGGAAGACCCAAGTGCACCCCCTCTTCATCCTAAGGCACGCAGGGAGGAACGGAGAAGAGAGCAATGTGGGTTGCGTGGCTTACGGGGGAGGAAAGGGCCCTGATTCCCTTCATTAGTCACACCTGGGAATGAAAGTTTAAAAGAACTGAATGCTGAGTTGCAGCAGCTGCTGGGAGCAAACATAACTTTATCCTGTGTTGTCTTTGCTTATCTGTGTTCCTGGCGTCTTTCCAACTGTGTGAGTTTTGCCATGCCTTCAAGTCTGAAATTCTTGCTCCTGCCCTGCCCAACTAATTACCTCAGTTTGACTTGATTGGACTTAAAGTTACAGTTTGTGTTGACCATGTTTTGGACTTGATTCTCTGCAGCCAAAGGCTGTTCCTGGGAGTTTCTCTCCAGCCCAGAAGGTAACCTGGACATGGAGGGCAAAGTTGGAGCTATTAAAGGAACTCTTCTTGATTATCTGACTGCGTTGCCTTTGTGCCACGCCCCTCATTTCTGCACATTCTAGCATTTTCCTTATTACATCCTCTCTTTGATCATCTGGTCTTCCTTTTTCTCCAGAAGGTGGACCAGAAGACGGCAGTCATGACCTCCAGAGGAGCGGGCGCTGTGCCGAAAAGCAACAAAGAGAACAACCGCAAGACCCCACTGCCGAGCAAAGCCGGTGGGGGTCTCCTCGCCTGGGGACGGAAGAGCAAACGCAGCAAAAGCTGCAGCTCCGTGACCCACCCCTTCGCCATGGGGGATAACACACTGGCCCACTGAGCCTGCCCACCAGATCCATCCTCCCTGGACTGGAGAAGAGGAGATGGTTGTCCATCATGCAGATTATTATTTTTTTTTGGACCTCTTCAGAAGAGACTCGTTTTGGGAAGGTGGACCAGAATTGTCTCACCTTGCTTCTGGGGAGAGTTGGGGTGGAGTGTGGTGGGAAATGTGCCTTGGGAGAAAAAATAATTCTGCGCCACTAAACTTCCTGATGACTTAAGATGAAGCTCTGTGATGATGGGATGTCTGTGTTAGTGTTCCAGAAATTCCTCCGCTCCGACAAATAACTCCGAGACAAGACATCTCCAAAGTTCTTTTATTAGAGGAGTAAACTGGCACATCTGGGAAATCCCGAATCTGAAAGTTCCTTGTAATAAGTAAAAAAATTACAAATCCACCCCCCCCCTGTACCCCTCACCGCATCACATGCCCCAATCACCCTCTGTCCCAACTTGAGACGTCCTCTCAACCAGGTGCAGAAACAACATGACCTTGACTTAGGAAAAGAATTCTATTATGTCTAACCACATACACCCCCAAAAATCCCCCTCCCATTTTCCCAGGCTCAAGAATGTGGCAGTGTGGAAGCGTCTGTTGCTAATATGGCTTCCAAGGCTGACAGCCTGCCTCTTTTAAGGACAGATACTGGAGACCCCGCTGTGGCCATCCATTGCCTGATTGGTGGATATTTTTCTGGAAGCATCGGACTGGGCATCGTTGGAAGTTAGGACAGATGGACTTCGAAACCAAGCCTCGAAGGGTGGGGGTTCAAATCTTGCCGGTATCAGCAAGACAGAAGAATTTGGGGGAGGCCCTCTGCACCGGCTTGAACTTGTGGAGAAATGGACGGGGTTCACCAAGGCCCAGCTTGGCAAGATGGTGTGGGGTGGCCTGGCCTTGGGAAGAATAGTGCAGCTGTCCTCAGCCCATCATGGAAAAAGTTGGGGTGCAGCTCCTAGTGGGGAGACAGATGCTAAAAAGTCTGGGAGAATATCTGTAGGAGGAACCCAAAGGTGCTTTTTTTTCAAGGGGCAACTCAACTTATCTGGTTTTTCTTTTCACTTCTCATCCAAGAAGCTTCTTCAGCTCTGACTAGATAATGGGGAATGGAAGGATTTATCTTGGTTGCAGGCAGCTGGTCATTTGCATCCTTTTAGAGAGTCCTTGAGGCCACTTGGAAGTTTATCTGTGTCCTCAAGGTCACCTGAGTGGTGCAAATGAGTGTGGAGCCTTCTTGGAAATGTGGAAAGGACTCTGTTGTAGACAGGAGATACATGATGTTGTATCCCTCCCGCTCTGTTGAGAGAGGGCTGTTCAGTTTGGACATAGATGGCCTCTTTGACCCCTTTTTCAAATCAGGGGACCCTGAGGACACAGGAAAACCTCCAAGTGGCCTCAACAACCCTCTAAAAAGGATGCAAATGACCAGCTGTCTGCAAGGAGTATCAATCCTTCCGTTCCCCACCATCCAGTCAGAGCTGAAGAAGCTTCTTGAATGGGAAGCGAAACCTCTTCAAAGAAAAAACCCAGAAAGTCCAGTTGCCTCTTGAAAAAGCGTTGTTAGGACCACCGTGTCAAACTCAATTTCATTGAGTGCTGCATCAGGGCTGTGGCTGACCTTGGTTGGGGGCTGGCTGGGCATGGCCAACTGGGTGGTTGTGGCCAGCTTGACGCTGCTGCCCAAACTGCTGGCATGTTTCCTCTTCGCATTGAGTAGACCGGGCCGAAGCCATGCTGCCCAATCTTTCCTCTTCATGCAGGGTAGACCAGGATGGCTCCGCAGGCCGGATCTGACCACATCATGGGCTGCATCCAGCCACAGGCCTTGAGTTTGACATCCCTGGTCCAGTTGAAAGAGGGCCCTCTCCAGTTGAAAGCATAACAAGAAACAACGGATGGAAACTCATCAAGGAGAGATGCAACCTAGAGCTAAATAGAAATGTCCTGACATTGAGGACAATTCACCAGAGGAATAGCTTTCCTCCAGAAGTTACGGATGCTCCATCGGTGGAAGTCTCAAAAATCACATGAAGTATTAGTATCACTTTATAAGGCCTTGGTAAGACCACAGCTAGAATCCTGCATCCAGTTTTGGTTGCCACGGTGTAAAAAAAGGATGTTGAGAGACTAGCAAGAGGGCAGAGAAGAGCAACTCAAGAGGATTAAGAGAGTGGAGGCTAAAACATAACAAAGAACAGTTGCTGGAATTGGGGATGTCTAATGAAAAGGAGTAGAAGTGACATGATTGTGTTCCAATATCTAAAGGGTTGCCATAAAGAAGAAGGGGTCAAGCTATTCTCCAAAGCGCTAGAAGGCAGGACAAGAAGCAATGGATGGAAATGTATCAAGGAGAGAAGCAACCTAGAAATAAGGATTTCCTGACAGTGGAGACAATTAATCAGTGGAACATCTTCCCTCCAGAAGTTGTAAATGCTCCAATACTGGAAGTTCTTAGGAAGAGATTGGGCAACCATTTGTGTGAAATGTGACAAGGCTTCCTGCTTGAGCAGAGGGTTGGACTAGAAGACCTCCAAGATCCCTTCCAAGTCTTTGTTATTCTGTTTTTGTGGCTTCTCCAACCAGGTGAGTTAACGGAAAGGCTGCAGGCAAGTTTCCGCAGGGTCCTTCCAACTCGACGTTTGAGAAGATTCTTGGTGACTGGAAGCCATCAGCCGTGTGGTGTTTGAAGACCAGTTTCTGTGCTTTTCTGCATTTTATTTAACAGTCACAGCACTGGTTGGATTCGAGGCTCGTCTTTAGAAGTCACTTCCAGTGTTAGTCTTGGAAAATGTTCTATGGCAATAAAAAAAAAGTGTGCTTCAAGTGTGCACCATGTCTCTCTCTTCTTGACACCATGCCAGCAATGTGAGGCGGCAGCCAAAAAGGCCAACACAGTCCTAGGTTGAGGGATAGAATCAAGATCACATGAAGTGTTACAATGCCTTGGTAAGACCACACTTGGAATTGTGCATCCAGCTTTGGTCACCAGATGTAAAAAAGATGTTGAGACTGTAGAGAGAGTGTAGAGAAGAGCAACCCAAGATGATTAGGGGACTGGAGGCTTAAACCATACAAAGAACGGTTGCTGAAATTGAGTAGGTCAACTCTAGTGAAGAGAAGGACCAGGGGAGGAGACGTGAGAGCAGTCTTCCGATATTTGAGAGGCTGCCACAAAGAAGAGCGAGTCAAGCTATTCTCCAAAGCACCAGAAGGCAGGACAAGAAGCAGTGGGTGGAAGCTGATCAAGGAGAGAAGCAACATAGAAATAAGGAGGAATTTCCTGATACCGTAAACAATCAGTGCCTCAAGAAGTTGTGGGTGCTCTTTTAAGAAGAGATTGGACAACCATTTGTCTGAAATGGCATAAGGGGTTAGTCTAGAAGACCTCCAAGGTCCCGCCCACCTCTGTTCTGCTATTCTGGAAGCCTGAGTTTTCATGAGGTTCAAGTTGAATTTCTGACCGCTTGGTTGACTTGGGATCTGGGGGGGGGGGCGGAGCCTGAAATGTGTAAATTAATTTAATGTGGATTAAAAGAGGTAGAAGGGACTAAGATATTACAATAAGAGCATAATTATCATTTGTAAAGGCCAGAAGTCACTCCTACATTTCTTAAATTGGAGGGTTTTTCCCCTCTTTAATTGCTTGCTTCCCCCCCCCCCTCCTGTTTTCTTTCCAATTTGGCTTTTATTCTTTGGAAAAACTCTTCACAAACACTGAAAAAAGGGGGGGAAAACTCAACTGCTGGAATGGGTGGTGACATTTCCACCTGCTGCATGTGCCTGATAACACTTGACTTATAACTGTAATTGAGCCCGAAATTGCTCTTATAAATCCTTGCGGCTCTTAAGCAGTTCCCCAGGTGTGACTGGACCTGATTTTACAACATTGTTTGCAAGCATGAAACAAACACAGGAGTCATTAAGTAAATCCATTTTGGCTTTGCCATAAATTGAAAACTAACAGTGGGAACTGGCAAAAAAAATAAAATAAAAAATCACATTCATGTGATCAAGATTACACAAATCACCAGACAGGTGAGTGGATAATCCAACACACAAAATGTGATCACCTCACCATGTGGGATTCCCAAAAGTGCTTTCGAAAACACAACTGGACTTCCTTGGGTTTTTTTCCTTGAAGACGTTTTGCTCCTCATCCAAGGAGCTTCTTCAGTTTACTTTATAAAGCCTTCGTAAGGCCACACCTGGAATACTGCATCCAATTCTGGTCGCCACTACATTAAAAAAAAGATGTTGAGACTTTGGAAAAAGTGCAGAGAAGATGATTAAAGGACCAGAGATTAAAACATGAAGAAAGGTTGCAGGAATTGGGTTTGGCCAGAGAAAAGGAGGACTAAAGGTGACATAATAGCTGTATTCCAGTAATTGAGGGGCGGCCCCAAAGAAGAGGGGGGTCAACCTATTCTATAAAAGCACTTTTTTAAAAAAAGACAATTAAACAATGGATGGAAACTAACCAAGGAAAGAAGCAACCTGGAATTAAGGAGAAAGTTCCTAACAGTGAGGACAATTAACCAGTGGAACAGCTTGCCTATAGAATGGAATGGAATTGGAATAGAATAGAATAGAAAGAATAGAAGAATAGAATAGAATAGGAATAGAATAGGAATAGAATAGAATAGAATAGAATAGAATAGAATAGAGAATAGAATAGAATAGGAATATAGAACAGGAAGAAATACAGAGAGAATAAAATGAAAGAACAAGGCAGCAATGCAATGGAACAGAATATAGAATAGAGGATTCAGAATAATGAATAGAAAGAAAGAATAAAGTAGAACAAACAAACAGAACAGAACAAGAATAGAATAAAATAAGAGAATAGAATAAAAAGTAGAATGGAATAATGAATGAAATGGAATGAAAGAATAGAATAGATAAAAGAAACAGAAAGAATAGAACAGAATGAATAGAATAGGAATAGAACAGGACAGGAATAGAATAGGAATAGAACAGGACAGGAATAGAATAGAACAGAATAGAATAGAATAGAACAGAACAGAATAAAGAGTAGAACAGAACAAAGAACAGAACAGAACAATGAATAGAATAAAATAAAAGCAGAATAGAATAAAAGAATAGAATGGAATAATGAATGGAATAGAATAGAATAGGAATAGAGTAGAATAGAACAGAATGAATAGAATAATAGAATAGAATAGGAATAGAAGACAGAACAATGAATAGAATAAAATAAAAGCAGAATAGAATAAAAGAATAGAATGAATGGAATGGAATGGAATAGAATAGAATTCTTTTATTGGCCAAGTGTGATTGGACACACAAGGAATTTGTCTTGGTGCATCTGCTCTCAGTGTACATAAAAGAAAAGATACATTAGTCAAGAGTCAAGAATTATAGATCATGAGTGGTCCATCACTGGATGTTTTTAAGAAGAATCTAGACAGCCACTTATCTGAAATGGTGCAGGGTCTCCTGCTTGAGCAGGGGGTTGGACTGGAAGACCTCCAAGGTCCCTTCCAGCTCTACTCTGATGGAGAAGTGAAATGTCTTCAAGGGAAAAACAAAAGTCCAGTTGCCTTTCGAAAAGCACCTTTGGGACAACCATGACCTGGATAAATGACAATCTCCAAAGACCGTCACTGTGTGGTATGTATATATGTGTGCGGACATGTGACCACCGTGCTACCCACGACACCAAGACCAGAGGGCTCTTTTATTTCTGGCCACGAAGTGTTCAGTGGTTATTCTCAGAAGTTATGAAGCAGGAATCGCACCCTTATCTCGGCCGTAGAAGGAAAAGGATAGTAACCTTTTTGTCTTCGCGTGCTAAAAGTGTGCGCATGCATGCTTGTCTGCACCCATAATGCAATGCTTGTGGGACCCCCTCCTGCTTGCTCCGCCACACTGCGCATGCGTGTGTGACGCCCCGCTCCCTCCACACATGCATGCACGACCCCCCACGCTCCACCCACCCCCTGCGCATGCGCCACAACCCCACCCCACCCCTGTGTCCTGTTTTGGGCCTAGTAGGCCTCCCTGCAGCCTCCTGGGAGCAAAAATGGACATCGGGGGATCTGCACTACATCCCCCCTGTGGTCCTCCCGCCCCCTGCACATGCACATGTCTTCCGCTTGTGCCCTGCCCTCCACGCATGCGCGGTAGAGGCCCAAAAAATCAGCTGGCCGTCAGGAGGCGCATGTGCAAATGTGCGGTGGAGCTGAGCTGGGACAATGGCTCCCATTCCCATGGAGAGGGTTCGCCAACACGGGGTTAGGATGATGTTGCTGTTGGTAGATCAAGGGGGATGAACAGATTGAGCCTCTATTCACACAACACCTGTGTGTGTTTATGATACACCTGTGGAGGTGGTTAGCAGCATCAAGTTTCTGGATGTGCAGCTAACGAGTAGGCTGGCTTTGTTGCTCAACAGTGAGATCCTGTTGACGCGGGCACAGCAGCGCCTGGATTTTCTATGTCCCATGAGGAAAGTACATCTTCCTCTCCCTCTCCTTACCACTTCCTATAGAGCAGGGGCAGGGGTAGGATTCCAATTTTTTTTAACAACCGGTTCTGTGGGCGTGGCTTACTTGGTGGGTGTGGCTTGGTGGTCATGTGACTGGATGGGTGTGGCCAACTCAATATCACTCACATCGAGGCACGCATCTCCTCGCCTGGCCTCTCATGACTGTGGGAATGCTGCAACAGTTGTAAGTGTGAAAAAGGGTCATAAGTCACTTTTTTTCAGTGCCATTGCAACTTTGAATGGCCACTCCACACAAGCAAAGTACCAGCAAAGGAGAGGGGAAAAAAACTCCAGAGAAGTTCCAGAGACAGGAAGTCTAGTCCTGCCAAGAATGTAATAAGGGTTAACGGAGAGGCAGTTTCTGTAAGCAACACCAGAATGTTTCCTTCCTGCCTTCCTTTACAGGATTAGGCCAGTAATTTCTTCTAACAACTGGTTCTCCGAACTGCTTAGAAGGTTAACAACCGGTTCTAGTGAATAGGGGCGAAGCTGCAGAATCCCACCCCTGAGCACGGGTGTCAAACTTGATTTCATTGAGGGCCACATCAAAGTTGTGTTTGATCTTGCGGGGGAGAACAAGGTGGGCATGCCCTGCATTTTACTTGTGTCGGGGTGGGTGCCTGGATTGGCCCAAGCACTATGCCAGTGAAAACAGGCTCCTGAGCTCCGTTTTTGGCTGGGACGGCTTCCTGCAACCTTCTGCCAGGGCAGTCTTGTGGACTAGATCTAGGCACTCCGGGGGCTGGATCCAGCCCCCAGGCCTTGAGTTTGATACCCCTGTTATAGAGGGACAATCAAGAGCATCCTGTCATATGGCATTACTGTCTGGTTTGGAAGCATTACTGCTTCGGACAGGCAGGCTGTGCAGAGAGTGGTGAGGACAGCAGAAAAGATTATTAGCAGTTCACTCCCTTCTATCTAAGACATGGCACTTAAGCGATGCTTGAGCAGGGTCCACAGGATTGTGTGGGATGCTACACATCCCCTCCATAACCTGTTCTCCTTATTACCTTCTGGTTGGGGGTTTCGTGGAATCCGAAGTAGAACATCCAGATTCGGCCACAGTTTTGCTCCATACGGTATCAGCCTTGTGTACTCTCCTTTTTCCACTACATATTCAAAATGGACAGATATATGTGTGTGTATACATATGTACAGTACAGGTGTATATTTCTGTATGTGTATTGCATGTGTACATTTCTGTTGTGTATGTGTTTGGGTACATACACACCTTTTCTTGAGAGAAGGGAACAGAATTTTATTTTTAATGTGGCTCTCTGTGCTCACAGTAAAAAAAATGACAATAAAAGTTATCTTGAGGCCACGTGAGAAATCGGGACTGTTGTGGAGGGCTGAACCAAGAGGGCTGTGTGAAGGTACATAAGCGTGCATATACACACGCACATAAGGTACATTGGGAAATAAAAATAACCATTGCTTTCAAAATAAAAGCAAATCCATGTGGGCTGGACAGGACAGCCAATGGCCAGATTGTGGTCTTTTGGTTTGGATAAAAGGGGAGTAACTGGTGCCATTTCCCAATCAAACCCAAATAAAAACACCTCAAGGGCATCAGCCAGGATCTCTCCATTCCAAGGACCACTTGGCCTCCCTTCAATGACAAGGAATCAATAATCAGGCTGTAGTTCTCCAGGGAACGGAACAAGCTCAGTAATATTAAGGCGTATCTGAGCTTTGTGGCACTACAAGCCTTCCGTGTCCATCAGAAGGAAGATCTAGGATCTTTAAAAGCTTACTCTAAAGTAGTAGGGAAAGCAGGTCTTACAATAGAGTGAGGACATTCCCAGACTGTCCCGTTGAAGTGTTTTCCTCCAGTACAAGGAACATTATGCCCAAGCCTTGTTCTGCTTCTGGGGATGTGGCTGCCAAGCAGAGGTGGGATTCTACCAGTTTGCACCTATTCGCTAGAACCGGTTGTTAACCTAAGAAGTTCGGAGAACCGGTTGTTAGAAGAAATTACTGGCCTAATCCTGTAAGAAAGGCAGGAAGGAAACATTCTGGTGTTGCTTACAGAAACTGTCTCTCCGTTAACCCTTTTTACATTCTTAGCAGGACTAGACTTCCTGTCTCAGGAACTTCTGTGGAGTCTTTTTCCCTCCTTTGCTGGTACTTTGCTTGTGTGGAGGGACCAAAGTTACAATGGCACTGAAAAAAGTGACTCATGACCATTTTTCACACTTACGACTGTTGCAGCATCCCCATAGGGATGAGAGGCCAGGCGAGGAGATGCGTGCCTCGATGTGAGTGATACTGAGTTGGCTACGCCCAGACAATAACATGACCACCAAGCCACGTCCACCCAGTCACATGACCACCAAGCCATGCCCACCAACTAAGCCACGCCCACATAACCAGTTCTTAAAAAATTTGAATTCCACCCCTGCTGCCAAGTGATGATATTCTGCGGTGTGTGTCTCAACCTCAGCAACCTGAAGATGCGTGTCCCAAAGATGCTATTTCAAAAGGCAACTGGGCTTTGTTTTTCCTTGAAGATGTTTTGCTTCTCATCCAAGAAGCTTCTTCCGTTCTGACGGAATGGTGGAGAATGGAAGACGTGTATTGGAGAAGCCTTCTGTGAGTTCCTTGGACCTGCAAGGTAATCCAACTGGTCAGTCCTAGAGGAGATCAACCCTGGCTGCTCTTTAGAAGGCCAGATCTTGAAGATGAAACTCAAAAGACTTTGGCCATTTCATGAGAAGGAAGGACTCGCTGGAGAAGAGCCGAACGCTGAGAACGATGGAGGGCAGAAGAAGAAGAAGAAGAAGAAGAAGAAGAAGGGGACCGCAGAGAAGGAGGGGACCGCAGAGAAGGAGGGGGATGGGTGGAGTCCCTGAAGCAGTTGGCGTGAGCTTAAATGGACTCTGGAGGATGGTAGAGGACAGGAAGGCCAGGACAAACATTGTCCATAGTGTTGCGATGGGTTGGACAAGACTTCGCAACTAACAACAAAAGATATTCCTTGAAGTCATCTGGTCATTAGCACTCTGAGAGTTATTGAGGCAACTTGGAGGCCTATCTGTCCCCTCAGGGTCACCTGGATAGTATGAATGGGTGTGGAGCCTTCTTGGAAAATGCAGATGGACGGCTGAATCTTGTCCTGATGGGTTTGTTCTCCTATGTTGTGCCCGTGCGTTTTATGAAGTGGTTGTTTTGTTTCTCCAAATATACAGGCTTGCAAATGTCTCCCTGAATTGTGCTGCATATGTGACACTGCTTGAATGTGTGTGGACTTCCAACTCCTGGAACTCTCCTCGCCAGCCAGGATTCTGGGAGTGGAAGTCCACGCATTTTCAAGTTGTTAAGGTTTCACATATGCTCAGTCTCTTAACTCATGGTAAGGGACATAAAGAACTTGGCGGACTTCCTTATCCATTGTCCTAGCATTACACAATGGCAAGAAGATCCATCACCAACCCCTTGCCTTAACATGGGGGGGGGGGAGGGACCAGACAAAACAATTGGAGGTGGGTGTTGAGAACATGAGGTTGTCTACTGTCAAGTTGTTGAGAGGTTCCAGAATTGCTCTGCACCCATTAGCTGTGGGTTGGCCTATTTCTAGGAATGCGTCCAGCATTCTTGTGGACATCTGCTACACTGTTTTCTCAAGTAGCCCAATTTTGCTTCAATTGTTCCTTAATGTTCTATGAATTCTCTTGATCTTCTTATTAAGTAGGCAAACACCTCCATAGATGCCAAGTGCCCTGTCAACTCGTAAAGCATCCCTGGCCTGCTCCCGAGTTGCCATAG
Organism: Notechis scutatus; assembly: GCF_049901735.1. Classification (NCBI taxonomy): domain Eukaryota; kingdom Metazoa; phylum Chordata; class Lepidosauria; order Squamata; family Elapidae; genus Notechis; species Notechis scutatus. The sequence continues at coordinate 208,018,106 of NC_142011.1, forward strand.
GCAGGAGGGGGGGTGGGAAACTGATGAGAACAGCACAACAGCCACAACCAGTAGCACATTCCACACATACCTTCATCAAGGCTGTATCCCAGGCTACCAGGACCAACCGGAGAGGCCTAGCACCGAAAGTGCTCCATTGGAGAATGTGATTTATGACACACCCTTGGGGGGGGGGAGAGGGGAAACAGGGTCATAGGGGGCCATAAATTACATGGGGCAGAACTGACTTTATTTGGGTACGTGCTGACATGTCACTCCTAGTAAATAAATGGATTTTTTAAAACTTGGCTTCTCGAGGCTCATGGTTTAATTAGGGCATCTGTCGGAACCCTGACATGCCTCTTCCAGGTCCAGGTAGACAGTGGCTAGGGTTCTCCTCCAGCCCCGGATGCTCAGTGGTCAGAAACTGGACAGAAGATATTTGCCAAGAGCACCTGGGCAGATCCCAGCCCCAAATGCATCAGCAATCAAATCGTTTGTACAATAAAACCCGCCCAAGAGAAACATCTGCAAAGAATTTTTACCTACCACAGATGGTGGCTGGAAATGAATCAAAAGTGAAGCCACGAAGACCCAACATACAAAAAGAACATCAAGGCAGGATGTTCTTCAGACTCGATTCCCCACACCACCTGGATGACTTGTTGGTAGCTTCATATGTTGTGGAAACTCCAGCCGGCCGTTTCTAAATTGTTTTAGGGTTTGTGCTGTGCAAAGGCAGCTCATGGCCACTTAGTCAACAAAACCAACCATGGTTAGACCCACCACAACCTAGCATTGGTGTGAAGGTTCAGAACCAAAGTTTTGCTTCCAGTCCCTGGAATGCATTTATGGGGTCTCCCGACTCAAGAGACAGGAAGTGAGAAGGTCATCGGGAGTTGCTGGAATTACACGCTAGGATAATCCAGAATTGGAAAAAATGGAGATTGTTAGGGACCTGAAAAGGAGTAACGTGAGACCAGTGAAAAGTGGCACCCCATTTCTAGAGGTGACTGGACTCACCGCTGAAGCAGGTGCCCCCAAACGGCTTCAGTCCAGCTTTTGAGGGCCTGGAGAAGGAAAAAAGCAGGATCTCTCCCCCAAAAAATGGGATTTTCCTAGTAAGGAAACAATGCTAAATTTAGGCATCGAAGTTCTCCTAGAACAGGGTGTCCAACCTTGGCAACTTTAAGACTTGTGGACTTCAACTCCCAGAATTCCTCAGCCAGCAAAGCTGGCTGAGGAATTCTGGGAGTTGAAGTCCACAAGTCTTAAAGTTGCCAAGGTTGGACACCCTGTCCTAGAACTAAGGAGAAATTTCCTGACCGTGCAGACAATCAGTGGAACAGTTTCCTTCCGAAGCTGTGGGTGCTCCATCACTGTACCCACTTGCATGCCGACAGGACACAGCTGTTATGGCCATGGTGCATCTATGTTGTGGGTGTTGCCTGACATGCGGTTTCCAGACACAATTCCAAGTATTTAATTTAACCTCGGGTTGGATTAGAGGTGGAACTCTCGCCTCACAATGGGGAAGCTGAGAGTTCGATCCTAGGTAGCAGAAGAAATTTCTCTCTGCGTGTGCAATGAGGTATTGTCTGCTGTGAACTCCACGTAGGCATCGGAAAGAGCATCCGGCCAGTAAATGCTCAGTTCCAATCAGTTGCCCTGACCCCACTTTGAAGCAAGGGATTGCAGGGTCTTTAAAAGAAAAGTCCTGCACAGCTTTGCATTTAAATATTAGATCTTTGGGGTACACGGTCAGTGTTGGATGTATCTTTTGTGTATATGTGTAGATATTGTACTCTCTAATGGCAAATGGAGACGCGGGTACTCTATTTTTCTTATCTTCATTTTTAAGTGTTTTGGTTTTATTGTATTGCGAACAGTTGCTGGGGTGCATCCACAGTTTTGTTGTACTTGTACAATGATAATAAAGTTCTTCTTCTTCTAAGTCTAGACCAGGGGTTGCCAACCTTTTGGACCTCAGGGACCACAAAACTCATAATTTTAAATCCCAGGGACCACTAACCGGTTTTGTGGGCATGGCCTAATTTGTGGGTGTGGCTTGGTGGTCATGTGACTGGCTGGGCATGGCTTGTATGTAAATATTATATTTATATATTGATTTTTTTTTTATAAAAAAAGAACTTTTACCCAAAATCAGGCAAAGCAGGCAGGCAGATTGAGTTGCTCACAGAATCACAAATTCATTCAGAAATCTATCTATCTGCTATCGGCTAGCTCAGTCTGTCACATAAAATTTGCTTGCAAGCAAACTCATAAAATTAACTCACAACACACCATGTCTGTAAATATTGAATTTTTTTTATTAAAAAGAGAGCAACTTTTACCCAAAATCAGGCAAAGCAGGCAGGCAGATTGAGTTGCTCACAGAATCATTCAGTGATCTATCTATCTGCCATCGGCTAGCTCAGTCTCTCAAATTCGCTTGACGTGAGTCTGCACTGAATAATAGAATCTTCAGTCTTAAGGGAGGTTCGGCTGTGCTTAAAAGCAGAGCCGAAGATCTAAAGACTAGCTAGGAAGCAAGAAATACAACCATTTCCTGCTTCCTAGCTAATCTAAATCTCACAGATGATGGTCAGAAAAATAGCAATTTAGCAGGCAAGTTTGCCGGGTAAAGACTGGGCGGGGAGGGTTAACGCAGGCTATGTGGGCGGCGCAGCCTTGTGTTTCTGTGCAGCCTGGATTGATTGCTTTGGGGGAGGGTGCTCTGGGAGTAAGATTTCTCTGAGGCCCACCAAAATTTTCTCATGGCCCACCAGTGGGCCGCGGCCCATCGGTTGGCGACCGCTGGTCTAGACTAGGGGAGACATGATAGCAGTGTTCCAATATTTGAGGGGCTGCCACAAAGAAGATGGGGTCAACCTGTTTTCCAAAACACCAGAAGGCAGAACAAGAAGTCACTGGTGGAAATTAAGCATGGAGAGATCCAACTGAAAACTAAGGAGAAATTTCCTGACAGTGAGAACTAGCCAGTGGAACAGCTTGCCACCAGAAGTTGTGGGTGCTCCATCACTGGAGGTTTTCAAGAAGAAATTGGACAACCATTTGTCCAGAATGGTACTGGACAGAGGTGTCCAAACTTGAGAACTTTAAAACTTGAAGACGTCAACTCCCAGAATTCCCCAGCCAACCATGCTGGTATAAGGTCCACTGCTTGAACGGGTTGGACTAGAACAGTGGTCGCCAACCAGTGGGCCGGGGACCACTGATGGTCCTTGAGAAAATTTTGGTGGTCCACAGAGAAATGTCACCCTCAAAGCAATTAATCCAGGCTGCGTGGGAACACAAGGCTGTGCCACCCACATGGCCAGTGGGAACACAAGGCTTGCATCACTTGCATTGCAAGCAACACGAGGTAGTGAGGGGAGAGGGGAAAGGGCGGAGGGGGGGACTCACCCCACGCGACCCACGCACCTGGCCTGGGCACCGGGCTGCTTCTTTCCGCTTCTTTCTCCTTCTGCTTTTGGCTGCACGCAAGGAAAGCAGCAAAAGTCTTTCTTTCTCTCCCCCAAACTCCACCAGAAATGAGTCTTTGGGACCCTGCAAGGCCTCCTGCTCCAAGAGTCTGCGTGTGCGACAAATCTCACAAAGACTCCTTTCTGGCGGAGTTTGGGGGAGAGAAAGAAAGACTTCTGCTGCTTCTGCTGCTTTCCTTGCATGAAGCCAAAAGTCTCTCTCTCTCTCTTCCCCCTTGAGAACGGAGCTGGAGACGGTATCCTGCGATCCCAAATAAAGAATGATCGATCGGTAGAACGGGGTGGGGAATTTTCCTGCAGACTTTTTGGGGGATTTTCCCAGGATTTCTGGTCTGCGGGATTTAAAATGATGAGTTTGGTGGTCCCTGAGGTCCGTGACCCCTGCTCTAGAAGGATGCAAATGACCAGCTGTCTGCAAGGAACATACACGGACTAGAAGACCTCTCAGGCCCCTTCCAATTCTTGTTATTCTGTTAATGAGCTGAAAATGGTGTGTGTGTGTTTATGTAATCTCACCCACCAATGCATTTTTTTTTCTCTCAGAAAGATGACCAGACCTCTTAGGAGACAAGACTCTGCGTGTAACCCTTTAATCGTCATTGGAAAGCTTCATTCCCAAGAGCAGGAATAAATATATTTCTGAAGGGGGATGGAGGAGGCAAAACGCTGGAAAGCAACAACTGAATAAATAACAAAAAAAAGAGCATTCTTCTCACGCACGAATCCAAAAAAAAAAAAAGTTGGCATGAATGATATTTACAACTCGGAACTCCGTTCTGTGGTTAGCCAACGGATCGCGTCGGTTTTCCGCGAGAGCTTTGGAACCGCGTTCCCGTGATTGAACCCCTATCTCTCCCCTCCCCCACAATGCAGTTGGATTGGGACTGCAATTCCCATCCTCCCCAGCCAGGATGCTGGGAATTGCAGTCCTAATGCTGCTGGAGGTGGATACCAGATTGAGAAGAGAGAAAAAAAAAAATCTCTTATTTCCCAATCTTGGCCACTTTAAGATGGGTTAGACTAGAGTTGAAGTCCACTCATCTTAAAGCGGCCAACATTGAGAAACACTGCTCTATATAATAAATTCTCTCAAGAAGGACAGGAATTGTGTGCCTGTTGTTAAGACGAGGTTATCCTCCGTTCACCGGCATCCAATTGACCTGCGTCTACCCTGAAAATTCTCCAAAATTCATAGCCAGACCCTTACACAACGGGCGGTTGGTCCACCATCATTCGTTCTTGACCGACCGAACTACCCCCAAAAAAACGCCCCCCTCGGATTCCCAAAACAGCTGTAAAAAGAGGCAAGCTTCCTTCCTATTTACAAAAACCAAAAACCAAAAAAAAAAGGCATGTTGGCCAGAGAACTTTCTAAGCTGATTGTGCAAAATCGATGACCGTCGGAAAAAGAGGGGCCAAGGGCTTTTGCAAACCCGGCTTGGAGGTTTTGGTCTTTTCTCTTTTTCTGCGCTGTTGCTGTTTTTCGTCAACTGTTCACAAGTGCAAACAAAGCAGGGATTCCCCCCCCCCCCCTCTCAAGTTGAAAAAGGTCAGCGGTGAACTTGAGCTGCTAGGCTGGGAAAGGGCTTTCGGAACAACGGAAGGAGTTGGTGGGGGACTCTTTTTTTTTTTTGAGTTACGATCCAGGCTGGAAGACTGGTGGCCCTGGTTTTCCTGTTTGGAGATCCAGTTGGACTCCAGTTTATTGGAGTGGAGGAGCCCCCCACCCTCAACGTTGATGGCAAAGGCACCGCCAAATCTTGCAATCCGGCCAACTGGCTTGACCTCTTTCTGGACTTGATTTCAAGTGGGAAAAGTCCCAATGCTTCCCAGGAGTTGACTTCTGCCACGTACGTTGTCTCTCCACCTCCCGAGTTTGCTGGCTGGATTGAGGGAACTGAGAACCAACCTCAAGGATGAACAAGGTGGCAGGTGACTTTGAGTTGCCCAGCTACATAGCTCCTCCATGCTTTATCCTGCACCAGGACGTGATTTAGAAGTAAACGCCTTGCGCCTGGAATAATCTCAAGGCAAGAGAGTTGGAGTGATGGGGTGTTCTTTCTTTTTTTTAAAGAAGGGAGTTGCAGATCGGAGGACCCTGGTCTGTTGGAATAAAAGGCACTTTCTCTGGAAACCACAAGCTCCTCCAAGAACTGCTTAGCACCCAAGGGGTAAATGGTGGGACCCCCCTCCTCCAGTTGGCCAGAAGTAGCCAACCCACCCCTAGGGGCACCCTTGCATCCTTCTCTAAAAGCAGTGAAAGATGCTAGGAACCACAGCACGTGAGTCCTGTGTAGCATTGCAAGAGATGAGGTAGCCCCACCATGGCCGACCACGACCAAGAAGTGGACTTGCCTTGGTGGGAGGCCCCTCACTACAACAGCTCATCCAACTCCACAGAACTTCAAGGCCACCATCCTGGCAAATTTTGGTCAAGTGGAGAGAGAAGGCCTTAGAGCCGACATAGGTCTGATATGCTGTAGGAAGCAGGAAGGCAAGAGGGCAAGAGACAGGCAGTGGGACAGAAGCTCTGCTGCGTCAGAACTCTCTATTCCTGTAGGCCAGAATCATGGTTGAGAGTCCAAGATGTTCTCCATCAACTGTCCCATCCAGGACCAACTAGTTTCTCTAAGATGAGCCCTATCGTTTTCTCGTTCTCTGCACATATGCGCCCAGACACAAGATAAGATTGTCCATTCCCGGACCCAGGAGAAGATAGAAGTTATGTTCCTACAGATCCAGAGACATCTCCCAAACGTTGTGAAGGGATGGATGGGAGAAGCAAAGGTCAACTTGTTGCACTTTCTGATTCCCACCCCCCCCCCCATCTCAGGTAAACTGAGAGTTTGGCTTTGCTTCTCGAAAAGAAATGGACGTTGAGAAATAAACATGGAAGGCTGAGGGTCACTCCTTTTGAAAAAGGTTGGGCAGAGAGCCGTAACTATTGACCATGTTTATAGAGCATGTTAAACATTCCCAAACATTGCCCGGAGAAAGCACCTCCGTAGCTGCTGCTTTCCACCTCATAGCTCCTACCTCTAAATGCCATTTTTTTTTTGTCCCAAGGTACCCGGGTACAAGCATTCGGGACAGAGGATACTTTATGGCAATGTTTATTTTCACCATTACTGCTGGGCCTTCTCCCATTTCTGGCCTGTGGAAGAGAACTTCGCTCCTTCCTTCCGGGAGAAGAAGAAGAAGGAAAAAAAAATCTGGAAACCTGGTGGAGAATGCCCCAGATCCAGCCAAAGTCTATCGCTTAAGGTGCCGTAAGGAATTGGTTGTGGACAGGGTCTTCCTGGAACCCGAGTATAAGACCCACCTTCTCTAACACACCAAAGCACTGAGTGCAGGAAGGGAAGTTGAGATGAGGTTGGGCGAGAATGGACAACTCCAGGATCGGGGCACCCCACTTGTCACCCCCCCACTCAACTGGGGAGCTGCGAGGGTCAAGGAGGGCCTGATAACCTTTCCACACGTACACACAAACACACACACACCCTTTCACTTAAAGGAGAGGTCAAGAAAGTGCTCCGGTTCTGTATCAGAGTGTATAAAACTCTGCCCGACAAGAAAAACGAGTCACCAGAACGAAACTCCTTCTTCATTATTTCCCCTCCTGTTTTCAAGGGTGGCATAACCAGGCCTTTTGTGGGGGGGAGGGGGGCGCTTAGATGTTGAGATGGGGAGGGGGGGATGCATGGCTTGGCCCCCTTTGGCAGTGACTGTGCTGCAACAAGAGAGAAAAACGGAAAGGGTTCTTCCCCAAATCTTAAAAACGCCTGCAGGTGTTTGAGCCTCGTCCACAGCTGGTCCATGGCTTCCAGAGGTGCCAACCCCCCTTAGAGTTCACAATTGGTCAATCTGATGGCAACCCCCCCCTCCTCCTGGGAGGCCTGTTCACTTGCCCTGCAACGCCAGTCTTTGTGATCTGCGTTCTATCACCTTTCGTTCCCTCCCACCCTCTCCGGCTTGTCTGAAATGGATTCAGCTACCATCTTGGATATTCGCCCTGCCTCGACCCATTTGAACGTTCCCTCAGCTGCTCGTACCCGGTACTTGCGCCCCCCATTGCCACAAGACAGGTTTAATTTGGGGGAGGGTAGACAGGCCTCCTGGCCTCTCTACCTTGGTTCACAGTCCTCCCGAATGGTGTCGGGTTGTCCATTTATGTAGACGCTCCTGATGGAAGTTCCTGGCCGGGAGGCTGTCCACCAGGGGACCGCTAAGAGGCAGCCTCATTTTGTCCACTGCGCAGGGGCCAAGGGAGGTTTCCTGGGCAACTTCAGATGCCCAAGTTGGCATAGCCAAGATGGCAAAGTCAGTGTGGCCCACAAGCTTTCTCTCTGAGTGCTTCACAAGGTTGGCATCTCCTGCTGCATCAAAAAACGGTTCTCACTGACTGACGTCGGGATACGGGAGAAGATTCAGGTGACGGTTGTCCAACTACAGTCCGGTCCTGTTCGGCACAGGGGCTATAGCACTCCCTCCATGAAGCCTGTGTCCAGGTGCTGGATGAGCACCCGGATGAAGGACATTTCCTTGCGGGTGTTTTCAAAAATAATCCGTGGGTCATCTGACTGGCAGCGCAGACAGTTGGGGGCCATCACCATGGCGAGGTTGTTGACGTCCATCTTGGTGATGGCCACATTCCCCGGCTGCACGAAGACCTGTGAGGAGTGAGAAGAAAGGAAGAGGTGTTACTGTGTGGGGTCACAACCCACAACTGAGGCAAATCTATATACTACAGGTAGTCCTTAACATAGGGACCACAATGGAGCCCACAATTTATGCTGTTAGGTGAGAAATTTGTGTTTTGCTACATTTTACAGCTTTTCCGAACACATTTGTTAAGTGAATCCTTGCAGTTGTTAAATGAGTCACACAGTTGTTAACTGAATCTGGCTTCCCCATTGACTTTCCTTGTCAGAAGATCGCAAAAGGTGATCACGTGACCCGAGGACACTTCAACGTCATAAATTGGATTGGATAACCATTTGTCTGAAGTGGTTATGTCAGTGGTGGCTAACCTTTTTGGGCTCGTGCCAAAAATTGTGCGCGTGCTAGCATGCTCGCACTCATGTGCCAGCACCCAGAAGGCAATACATGTCCCCCCATGCCCCCTACGCATGCACATGCAATTCCCACCCACCCCCACCACCCTGTTACCTGCACTGTGCTTCACAGCTGATTTTGGCCGGTTTGAGACCTTTTTCGGTCTCCCAGAGGCTTGAGGAAGGCTTCTGCAGGTTTGCAGGCCGCAAACTAGGCCCATTTCGTCACTTCCGGTATTTTCGAGAAAACAGGAAGTGACGAAATGGGCCTAGTTTTCGGCCTGCAAAGCCTGCAGAAGCCTTCCTCAAGCCTTTGGGAGGCAGAAAAAGGCCTCAATCTGGCCGAAAATCAGCTGTGATGCACGCACATGTGCAGTGAGATAAGTTTGCCTGCTGCTCATGTGCAGGCACAAATGGCTCTGTGTGCCGCCTGTGGCACGCGTGCCATAGGTTCACCATCACAGTGTTAAGGTTTCCTGCCTAAGCAGGGGGTTGGACTAGAAGACCTTCAAGGTCCCTTCTAACTCTGTTATTCTATTCTAAATATGAACCAGCTCTCAAGTACCCAAATGTAAATCACGTGACCATGGGGAAGGTGCAACGGTCGTAAGTGTGAAAAGGCGGCATAAGTCACTTTTTTCAGTGCCGTTGCAACCTCGAAGGGTCACTAAATGAACTGTTGTAACTCAAAGGACTCCCTGTACTAAAAGTCTCATTCTTGTAACCTTTAATTGGACAAACGGCAGACCGTAGGGCAATAACTACATCACTTTAACTATGCAAGAACTATGCCACCTTCAGTCTCACCTAAGCATAGTACATAAAATTATCTGCTACGACGTCCTACCCATCAATTACTACTTCAGCTTCAACCACAAAAATACATGAGCACAAAATAGATACAAATTTAAGATAAACCGCTCCAAACTCAACTGCAGAAAATACAACTTCAACAACAGAGTTGTTATGCCTGGAATGCACTATCGGACTCTGTGGTCTCTTCCCCAAACCCCCAAAACTTTAACCTTAGACTGTCTACTGTTGAACTCACCCCATTCCTAAGAGGTCTGTAGGGGGCGTGCATAAGCGCACCAACATGCCTACCATCCCTGTCCTAATATCCTCTTTTATCCATACCCATAATGTACTCATCATCATGTTCCTAATTATATCTCTTATCAAAAACACGCTTGGAAAAAAATAATAAAAACAAAAAACATACATTTTTTTTTGAACTAAGGTACCTCAAATGGGCTAATGTACAGGACGCATCCCAAATCCAGAACCCATAACTCCCGAGGTATTGAAATTTGATAACATTTATAAAACATTTTATGACATCATGGAACAGTTTATGACATAATGTAAAACATAATAAAACATTTGTGCTAATGTTTAGTGTGAGTTGTTTTCAAGGCAAATACATTTCTGAACATAAATTTCTCAATTTTTTGTCAGGGAAGGAACAAAGAATCCAGGCATTGAGAAAATATCTCTGAAAAGATTACTCAATTTAAAGGAGATTATCTAATATACTACTAAAACTTTCTGTTAATATAAATTTAGTGGCGGGAGCAGTGGGGTTGTGCAGTGAGCCAAAACACATAGTTGTGGTTGACTGGTTGGAGAATATTTGCTTCTGCATGAGGCAATCTGCACTGTGATTGGTTGCTAGGGGTGTGGAGGGGGCGTTTCCCTTTTTTCCCGCCTTTTTCTTCTGTTGCTGCTTTGTGCTCTTAAGATTTACCTCATGATGCTCCTGTTTGCCTGACTATCTAGTTTTCTGTATATACAGTTATAAAATATATTCATTTATATGAAACTACACATCCACGGCAGCATCTCTGACTTCATTTGGACACCTGCTACGCAATTCCCTGACATTCTCATGTCTGTAAACTTTGAAAATTGGACAAAACAACACATCGTTGAGGTAAATGTTTTTGAACCAGAATGGGACAATTTGCCATGGTCAACTCACCACAACCAACTCACTGAAGGGCAACTTACTGTGACCGCTAGCCGTGGGATTCACTTAGTTTTCTTTATTTTGGTTGACCACTTTTTCACCAAAATTATTTTGCCTCTTGCATCAAAGGAAATCATTCCTATGACGATCAGCTTTTATAATGCTTTGGTGAATAAAAAAAGGAACTAATCCCACATTGAATTGTCCGGCGACGAGACCGTAGCTAGTCATCCTAGACCCTTTTTGAACCAAAGTACCCTAAATGGGCTAATTTGCAGAATGCATCCAAAATCCAAATAGATGATGAACATGCCCACATATTTCAGGAGAGAAAAACTATTTCAGGGTCTTCCTACTCTGAGGAGCAGGGAGTGTGGAGACCTAGAACTAAGGAAAAAATTCCTGACAGTGAAAATCAATCAATCAGTCAATGGAATGGCTTACTTTTGGAAGTTGTGGGTGCTCCATCACAAGTTTTTAAGAAGAGACTTGACAGCCATTTGTCCGTAATGATATAGGACAGTGGTGGCTAACCTTTTGGGGCTCCTGTGCCAAAAATTGTGCGTGCGCTAGCATGCTCGCACTTGCATGCTAGCACCCAGAAGGCAATGCATGCCCCCCTACGCATGCGAGCACAATCCCCACCCACCCCCACCACCCCCTTACCTGCACTGCGCTTCACTATTCTGCTGTATAGTGCAGTCTTGGTGTGGTGTCGGGGGTTTCTGGTTCAATGTGTGAAGGGTGAAAGATGTGTGTTTGTGTTTATTTTCATGGACACGGTCATGATGTGCACTGAAGATGGTGTTTGATTTCGTTGTATGAGGTGCAATGACAATAAAGTAAAGTAAACTAAACTAAATTAAACAGTTGATTTTGGCCGGTTTGAGGCCTTTTTCGGCCTCCCAGGGGCTTGAGGAAGGCTTCTGCAGGTTTTGCAGACCGAAAACTAGGCCCATTCCGTCACTTCCGGTATTTTCGGAAAATCAGGAAGTGATGAAACGGGCCTAGTTTTCGGCCTGCCTGCAAAAGCCTTCCTCAAGCCTCTGGGAGGCCGAAAAAGGCCTCAAACCGTCTGAATATCAGCTATGAGGCATGCACATGCGCAGTGAGGTAAGTTTGCCTGCTGCTCGCATGCAGGCACAAATGGCTCTGCATGCTGCCTGTGACACGTGTGCCATAGGTTCACCATCACGGATATAGGGTCTCCAGCCAGAGGGTTGGACTTCAAGACCTCCAACTATAATAGTCCAAATAGTCCTATTATTCTATGTTCTATGTCCACCCTTGGAGTTCAACTTCTCAAGGCATCCTTCATCCTTCTTGGAGGACTTCATATGCTCCAGCCTAAGGCAATTGTGTCGGTGGAGAAAGCTGGACCATCCTCCTTCCCCTAGGGATGGAGAAGGCATGCTTTTGACCTCTGAGAAACATTGAGGCCGCTTGCAGCTTTATCTGTCCCCATAGGGACATCTGAATAGTGCAAATGGATGTGGAACCTTCTTGGAACTGCCGAAGAAGATTCTTGGGTGAGAAGAGAAACGCCTTCAAGGAAAAACAAAGAAAGTCCAGTTGCCTCTTGAAAAAAGCACCTTTGAGACAACCATGACCTGGATGAATGAAAAATCTCCACAGACACCATCATCCAGAAGGTGGACTCTGAAGCTACCTTACCTGGAGGAAACGGATGAGGTAGCAAAGCACCATTTTGTTGATCCTGGGCAGGGAGTGGACGACGGCGATGGCAGCTTCGGGATTCTCGTAGTGGGTGATGCACTCTTCATAAAACTCGTGCGGGATCAGAGGCTCCTCAAGTTCGCGATACCAGAGCTTCAGCAAGGAGGCTGCAGGGAGAAAGGAGAAGAATCAGAAAGGTCCCAGAAGAGGAAAGAAGATCTCCTTGGCTTGAGACTTCATTGAAACCAACTCTTGAGTTTGTCAAAACTCATTCCCTTCCTTCGGAATGCCATCCTCACATCAGCCCTCTCTTAAAGGTTCCTCTCCTCATACCCACGTTGCTAGTCGTTTCCAGCTCTAGAGGGCGGTGCTCATCTCTGTAACAAAGCCGAAGAGCCAGCGCTGTCTGAAGACATCTCCGTGGTCATGTGGCCGGCATGACGAAACATCGAACGCTGTTCCCTTCCCACCAAAGGGGTCCCTATTTTTCTACTTGCTTTTTTTATCTGCTTTTGAACTGCTAGGTTGGCAGAAGCTGGGACAAATAACAGGAGCTCACTCCATGACGCGATGCTAGGGATTCGAACCGCCGAACTGCCGACCTTTCTGACTGACAAGCTCAGCGTCTTAGCCACTTGAGCCACCACATCCCAAGATTACCAACTGTCAAAGATGAAGTATTTGGTTCCTCTCTCTTCAATCAACTATATCATAACCATGGATCTGTGTATTGGGTGGACCCCTTAAGTCAGTACAGGCAGTCCTCGATGTACGACACAATTGAGCCCAAAATTTCCGTTGCTAAGTGAGACAGACAATAATTCAGTGAGTTTTGCCCCATTTTATGACCTTTCTTGCCACACCTGATAAGTGGATCCCTGCAGTTAAGTTGCTTACAAGTTTCTCAAGTAAATCTGGCATCCCTGTTGTCTTTTGGGTGTCACAAGGTCGCAAAAGGGAATCACAGGACCCCGGGATGCTGCGACCCTCATAAATAGGAACAGCGAGCGTCCAAATTTTGATCAAGTGACCACGGGGGATGCTGCAACAGTTGTAAGTGTGAAAAAGGGTCATGTCACTTTTTTCACGGCTGTTGCAACTTCGAACAGTCACTAAATAAACAGTTGTAAGTCAAGGACTGTCTGTACTGGAGTGGAAAGGGGCAATTTTAACCAAAAATTTGCCAGAACAACTGTCCAGCAAACTATTCCCCTTCTCGGTTATTTGTGTTGTATCATCCATTATGTTTGTTTACATTAGTGACTGTTCAAAATTACAACAGCACTGAAAAAAAGTGACTTATGAGCGGTTTTCACACTTACGACTGTTGCATTGTGCCAAGTCGTCACATCATCAAAATTCAGACAGTTGGAAACTGACTCATATTTATGACAGTTGCAACTCCCCGGGGGGTCACATGATCTCTCCCCTTTTGCGACCGTCTGACAAGCAACGTCCATAGGGAGGAGGAGTGGGAGCGAGATTCACTAAAGAACTGTGGTTCTAAATTAACAACTGCCGTGAGTCGCTTAACAACTGTGGCGAGAAAGGTCGTAAAATGGGAGGCAAAACTCACCCACTAAACACCTATCTCACAGAAAAACTGGGGCAAAATCGGGGTCGTTGGTCAAGACCTACCTGTACAAAGAAAAAAATAGAAATTAACAAATGTTTCCCATCTGTTATTACCTGCAGGGTACATATTCAATTGACCTAGGGATTAAATAAGAGCGCCACAAGCCTTTCTAAGGATTCCAGCCATCACTCTAATTCAGTGGTGGCTAACCTTTTTGGGCTCCTGTGCCAAAAATTGGGCATGCTCAGCACGCGCGCACTTGCGTGCCAGGACCCAGAATGCAATGTGCTCCCCTCCTCATGCCCACTGCGCATGCGCGCGCAATCCCCACCCCCACCCCCTTACCTGCACTGCACCTCACCGCTGATTTTTTTTTGGCTGGTTTGAGGCCTCTTTTGGCCTCCCAGAGGCTTGGAAAAAGCCTCTGCGAGGCTTTTCAGGAGTGAATTATAGGCCCGTTTCATCACTTCCTGTATGACAGGGCCTATAAGTCGCCCTGAAAAGCCTTGCAGAGGCTTTTTCCAAGCCTCTGGGAGGCTGGATAAAGGCTTCAAACCAGCCAAAAAAACCAGCTGTGAGGCACGCGCCTGTGGCTCGCATCCCAGCACAAATGGCTCTGCATGCCACTTGTGGCACGCGTGCCATAGATTCGCCATCACGGCTCTAATTAAATCATGATTCAAGAGCCAAACTTCAAGAAACTTCAAAGGATTCATTAGAGGCAACATCCTGGCACTGCCCTGTATGAAGCCGACTCTGGCATACGTTATTTACAGTCCCCTGTGACTCTGTTTCCCCCTCTTCCCCCCCTGGGTGTCTCATAAACCAGATTCTCCAATTGAGCATAGTCACAGGCTGGGTATCATCATTCACATTCTCCAATTAAATATATTCGTGGGCAAAAGCGCTGGTAGCTTAGTTACAACCTTTTAAAGATAAGAGTTGGAATGTAGTTCTGCTTTCAAACTGCTGCACGGCTCTTCCAGATTTCCTTCCTCCCCCACACCCTTTTTTTTAATGGCAGCTACTAAAACAGCCATAGGAATGTTTTATGAGTTGACAACTTTATTGTCATTGTACGTATATACACAGTATACACATAGAACGAAATTCACATAACACCAGAGACCAGACTCAACACACACACACACACACATGACAATCCCCAAACACCCCCCACATGCCAAAGTTCCCCGCCCCCTAAAAACACACAAGCATCCACACAACAGACCAAGTAATACTGTCATGCCCCTGTTGGAGTCTGATTCTGAGGGGGAAATTGAGCAGCTGACAGGGAGTGGGAGTGTGGCTCTGGTGGCTGTGGAAGAAATGGGGGAAGGGCACAGTCCGGCCGGGCATTCAGAGGAAGACTCAGGACCACCCCCTCTTCATCCTAGGGCATGCAGGGAAGAACGGAGAAGGGAGCAACATGACTTATGAGAGAAAAAAGGGCCCTGATACTTTTCATTAGTTGCATCTGGGAGAACAGGATATAAGAGGGGCATTTGCACACAGTTCCTTGCTGGAAGCAAAGCGTGAATTATCTTTGTCGAGGCTTATCTGGGTTTTGGCGTCCTCCCAACTGTGGGTGCTTCATTATCTTTTGGAAGTCTACAATTTATCATCCTGGCCTGCCGTGTTAATTACTTCATCGTGGTTTGTGTTATTTTGTTATTTCTAATTTATCTTTACTTTGGGTTCGGACTGCATTTCATCCCTTCATAGACTGTTTTGGGAGGAGTTTGATCTCCCGCCGAGGATAACTAGACATTGGGGGCCAAGTTGGAGGCATTAAAGGGAATTTATTTTACTTTTGTGACTTTGTTATTTTTGTGTCACGCAAATACTGTCCATCTCACTGATGGTGGTCCTTAAGTTAATTGTTAAATGCAATTATAGCTCTGGGATAAAAACTGTTCAGGAAACGTGTGGTCCAAGTTTTCATTGTTCCGTATCTTCTGCCAGAAGGCAATAGTTCACAAAGATTGTAAGCAGGATGGGAAGAGTCTTTGAGGATGTTGTGCGACTTCCCCAAACAGCGAAATATCTTTTTATCTTTAAAATATCTTTTAGCCATCCAGGTTATAAACCGAAAAGGGGATCAAAATTCAAAGCGGGACAAAGCATCACAAATGGCTTTGTCCAGGACAAAGCCCCACAAAGCTGGGGCAGATCCAGCTGGAGGAGAAAGACTAGGCTGTCCTGCAGGGATGTCCTTCCACAACAGCTGTCACCCTTACCTGGAACATGGGGGTCTTCTAAACCAGTGGGGATTTTCCACTGGTCCACCTGCAGTTTGAGGGCGTTGACTTCATCAATGTCCCCAGGGACTCTGCAAGAAGAGAAGAAAGGAATTCCTCAGAGACACGAAGACATGTTGGGCCAGGGGTGTCAAACTCAAGACACTGGGCCGTATCTAACAAAATGAAATTCAACGTAGAGAAAAGTAAAGTCCTACACTTAGGCAAGAAAAACCAAAAGGACACATACAGACTGGGTGAAACCAGGCTCAATAGCAGGAACTGTGAGAGGGATCTTGGAGTCTTAGTAGACAACCAGCTAAATAGGAGCCAGCCGTGTGCAGCAGCAGCCAAATCATAAATTGCATAAATTGCATTAACAGAGGGATTCAATCGAGATCAAGGGAGGTACTAATACCACTCTATAAAGCCTTAGTAAGACCACACCTAGAGGACTGCATCCAGTTTTGGTCACCACGCTATAAAAAGATGTTGAGACTCTAGAAAAAGTGCAGAGAAGAGCAACCAGGATGATGAGGGGACTGGAGGATAAAACATACGATGGACGGTTGCAGGAACTGGGCCTGGCTAGTCTAGGGAAGAGAAGGACCAAGGGAGACAGGAGAGCATCTTCCAATATTTGAGGGGCTGCCGCAGAGAAGAGGAAGGGGTCAAGCTGTTCTCCAAAGCACCTTTGAAAGCCAGACAAGGAATAATGGATGGAAACTGATCAAGGAGAGATTCAACCTGGAAATAAGGAGGAATTTCCTGTTCCAATCCACCCATGGAACAGAAGTTGCCTTCGGAACTTGTGGGAGCGCCATCACTGGAGGCTTTAAAGAAGAGACTGGACTGGCCATCTGTCAGAAATGATGTAGGATCTCCTGCTTGGGCGGGAGGTTGGACTAGATGACCTCCAAGGTCCCTTCCCACTCTTATTATATTCTAAATATAAAGAACGGTTGCAGGATCTGGGCCTGGCCAGTCTAGGAAAGAGAAGGACCAGGGGAGACAGGATAGCCATCTTCCAATATTTGAGGGGCTGCCCCAGAGAGGAGGGAAGGGGTCAAGCTATTCTCCAAAGCACCCGAAGGCCAGACAAGGAACAATGGATGGAAGCTGATCAAGGAGAGATTCAACCTGGAAATAGGGAGGAATTTTCTGACAATCAGAACCATCAACCCATGGAACAGAAGTTGCCTTCAAAGTGGTGGGAGCTTCATCAGTGGAGGCTTTCAAGAAGAGATTGGACTCCCATCGGTCAGAAATGGTGTAGGGTCTTGTGCTTGGGCAGGGGGTTGGACTAGATGACCTACAAGGTCCCTTCCAACTCTGATTATCTGTTATAGTGCTTCTTAAAAAAAAAAACACCACCCAAGCTTCGGTTTAGCATGCTACACAAACACAAGTAACATCCTTTCCCCCGCTTCTTGCATATCAATATTGCACACCAGGCCATTTGCTCATGGATTAAACCCTTCCACCAACTGATTCACCTGCAAGGACAATCGGTTTGGGATATTTCACTGTGAGTTTAATCTCTAAAAGGATGAACGTTTATGTGGTGGTAAACCCAAAGAGAAAAGAGATTGTAGGCATGGAAATAAGTTTCAATATTCCTGTGTTATATGGAAAATGAACACGAACAAGGTTACAAGATATTAATATTAATAATATTAATATTAATATTAATATTAATATTAATATTATTATTAATAATAATAATAATAATAATAATAATAATAATAATAATAATAATAATAATAATAATAATAATAATACGGAGTGGAATAAACTTCTGAAGGCAGAGAGGGTGTTATGTTCCTTGCTCCTTTCAATAATGGGTGAACAATCACATGGTGCCTGCACACAATTGTTAACCCTCTTTTCTGTAGGTCTCTATACCAGTTTCAAGCTGCCAGGTCTTTTCGCCAACAGTTGTGGTGGAATGGATTCCCAAACGGGAGGGGCTGCATTCCAGGGGATAAGAGATAGCAAAATTTGGATAGTTCAGTTGGGAGGAAGAGAGTTAAGACGGCTCTGCCCTAGAAGTTCTCAGAATAATTGAATGATGCAAGGAGCTACTACAGTCTGGCAAGATTCTGTCTACCGGTGAGGAACAGTAAAGGAAACGGCTCAGAAGTACTTTCTACGTGTCTTTCCAGGATTTGGGGACCTGACACCAATGTCTCATATTGACAAGTTAGAACAGGGCTGTCAAAGTGGCGGCCCGGATGCATCATGCACTGGCCACACCCACGCCCGGTTTAGCGAAGGGGGAAAGAGTCATGATGTCACGTGATGACGTTGTGACGATACAAGTTTGACACCACCTGAGCAGTGATGGGCTGCAACCGGTTTAACTACCGATTCTGTGAGTGTGCACTTTTGCGTGCGTGCAGCATTCCATAAACACCAATTTAAACCTCTACAGCTCACCTCCTAGCTTCCCCGGTAAGTAGAAGAGCTGAGGCGCGGTAATCCACTGTGCCGCGCGGATCAGCTGAGCTGAAAAAGGTGGAAATATAGGACAAGATAGGGCGGGGCCTGCTGATCGTCGGAACTACCGGCTCTCTAGAACCGGTCCGAACCAGCAGCAGCCCACCACTGCCCCTGAGTTAGAACAAGTCCGGACAAAGATGGTTTATAAGGAATTGAAGGTATGTCCAAGAGGACACGATGGAGCAGTTGAGATGTTCATTCTGGAGAAAAGAAGGCAAAGGGAAGAAACGGTACCTGGGACACTGCAGATACAGTGGGAAGATGATCAAGAACTATTTTCTGTGGCCACAGAAATCAGTAATAATAGGTGAGAGTTGCAGGTAAGTTGCCTAAATATAAGCTAAAATTTCCAGATAGTACGGTAAAATTTAGCCAATAGCGGGTAGCAGTTATGGGTTCTCCATCTCTGGGAGTTTTTAAGGAAATGGCTGGGTGGCCACCTGCCAGGTTGGTCTTGTGGTCCTTTTCAACCCCACAGTTTGATGATTCCTGCTTGCCCACTTAAGAAAATTCCCGCATAAAGACCTACAACACAGGGCCTACTTTCTCTCTCTTTTTCATTTCTTCTGCCTTTTTCAATAATTCCTTGTTCCAGTATCTTGTAGCCTTTTTTTTCTTTCTGTTCCACCATCCCCTCTTGGGGATTTCCCAGTATACCAGCACCTCTGCTCCTCAATCTGTCCAATCTGATTTTTTTTCCAAGCTCCTTCACCATTACTCCAATAACTCAAGAATCTTTAGATTGCCATAATCCTGATCTCTCCCCGAGCTCTAGAACACCCTACCAACACCACCCCAGCCCGCTCTTCCAACCGCAACATCTCCATCATTTCGTAGCCCTCAACTGAACTTGAGAAGCTCTTCAGATGGAGAAAGGACAGCCCTTCAAGGTGCAAATTACCTGAAGATGCCTTCGGTCTGGTCTCCGTTGAGTGCGAGGACCTCTTCTGATAGCCTGGTCTGCACCCACGGAAGCTGGTGGTCCGGATACCTCTCCTTCTGCATGTTCATGATTTCTTGCAGGGAGCTTCCAAACATGGATGGGTTGAAGACGGCGTTCTTGGCGTGACGAATCTCTTCGATGTTTGGCTTCTTCAGACCCTACAAAGCAGGAGCACATTTGGGACAAGTAGAGAATGGGATGTCATGAGACTCAGGTGGAATGGGTCTCTCCAAGGGCCTGGATTATAGTCTCTAGCCCCAACGCCAACATTCCCCCAAGGAGATGAACTAGATTTCCACAGGGAGAGAACCCACCAGGAAAGAGGGAACAGGGTTGCGTGTAGAAAAAAGTAAACACTTATGTGTGGATTAAGATGGGCGCTGGTCAATCCAGGGACAAGGTTCGTTTTCTGCATTTTTCCAGCTCTGCAGAAGTCATCTTTAAGTGTGGTAGCCAGAACTGCAAAAAACATCTGTATGCAGTAGCACCACCAGAAATTATATTCAAGAAAGTTAGAGCCTGAAATATTTTGGGTCCCACTTCTTTGTCCCCATAAAAGGGGTGTGCTTTAGGCATTTGCAACCTTTTCTTTGAACGTCTCTCATGCCAAC